>NW_026930358.1:0-42051 GCF_032062105.1 Saccostrea cuccullata
TCAATATATAATGACCCATAACCCATCCAAGGTACCCACAACGTGAGTGAAAAAGACGCAAAATAACCCACAATCCGCATGGCACAAAACTATATATATATATATATATATATATATATATATATATATATCTCAAATCATGCATTCAGGTTGAGTTTCCTCGCAAAATTCACATTTCTTTTTTCTTCTTCTTTATTGTGCTTGCTCGATATTACAAAAAGAATCCCAGGCCGTTCTCTGAATGAGATCGGAAGGTTTCTGTAGAAGTGTCCATTTCCAGAAGACAAATTTTAAACGATGCATTATTTTCGGTGATTCATGTGCATTTTGAAAGTCATTTTCAAGATTTTGATAACGCAAGATGTAAAAAAATGCGGTTATCAAATTCTGCTTTATTTCGTTTCGCGTGAAGGAAAATGCAAAATTTAATTCTGAAATAATAACCATAAAAAATCTGGTTTTACTTTTGGAATTTTTTAAAATCTGAAATGGGCTCTGAACTATGTATTTTTTGTCCTGATGTTTTTTGTTTGTTTGCATTGAACAGAAAATGTAAAACAGAAAAGAAAAAAAGAAAGTGACAATATATTCTATAGACAGACATTCTTTGTGAACCAGTTCAAAAACATTCCCTTAAATTTCTGTACAATTTTTAAGATCGATAAAATTAAAAAAAAAATGTTCTTATAGCTATTTCTACACAACAAAGGAATATTAGTACAGTTATAACACAAAGGGAGGTGCAAACAACTAGGATACCCATTTTTTCTTTTATTTGCACATAAGCACTGATAAGAGCTTAATTTGTCAAGTTTTCAGACTGCAGATTTGTGCTTAAATAACACAAGGTTACGTTACACAAAACATTGGACATCTGAACCAGCCAAGACTAAACACAGTTCCTAGCAGAAAAAATAGATAAGAAAAGGTAAATCTGAATTCTTAATACTAATTATAAAATTCTTATATTTCTTTTTTTTTAAGTAAAAATTTCCCCTTTTCTGTAGACGAATTACAATATATATTTTTGCCCATCTTTATTTTATGATTACACATAACTAACAGTAAAATGTACAAAATAAGGGCTACAAGTTTGTTTGAAAAAATATTGCAATCGTTAAATTCTTTATTTATTTACACTAGAAACTTGGGACAGAGCAAACACCAACATCCAAGAGCATCAAGAGTCATAGAGGAGCTAACATCCCCTGTCAACCAGTCACTCCCACATTGTGATTCTTGTCATGATAAGAAGAACGTAAAATTCCGAGGACAATTATCGTAAAAATAATGGCCAAAAATTACTTGTGATTATCGGTCTTCTTAAAAGTCTCATGATTAATAATTCCTCAATTCGTACACGAATATCAACTTCCAGAATACTTATGTTTACAATCATATCTTTTATTTACAAAACAATTTTGCAAATGAACGATATTAAATAAGTTTACGAGATCTCTTTTTATTTGAAAAAATTTAGCGGTCAATGTTATCAAAAGCCCCGTCTTCAAAATTTCGTGCTGAAGAGATGTATAAAGTGTTAAAAAGTCTTCATAAGATGCTTCATATTTTGGTAAAAAACAATTGTGATTTCTAATGTTCTTATTTTTTTATCATCCACATCTTTTTTACAACACTTCCTGGATTCGTTGCTGCACAAGGCTATTTATACTTTAAAAAGATGTAAGGGAATATGTTTCGTATAACTTTTCTGGAACCCGTTATCTAACTTTGTTTTAGGTACATGACATGTAACCCTTAAGCTCAATCGGTAAAACACAGAATTGACAAGCAAGAGGATCTGGGCCTCTAAATCTGTTACGTTTGACGCCCAAGTTGGAAAGTAGGTGTTCTCTGGCGGATGAAAAAAAAAAACCTTCAGAACTTCGGCCCACAGGCTTTAGCACTTCAAAAGAGATTAGGACATCTCATATTCTAGAGGGGAGAATGTCTTAGTGTGGGATACAAAGTTTCCTACTAGTTTGGGCTAGTGGGTTAACCTTTTAACTCAATTGGTAGAGCAGTGTACTGGCAAAGCCATAGGCTCCGGGTTCAATTCCAAGCAGATGTACATAAATGTCTCTGAAACAGAGAATTAAGAAAGAAAAGCGTAATTAAGTGTAATCCTTAACGTCACATAAGTTTGTACAGTACATGAATAGGTGGTGTTTTGTGTAATAGTATTTTTCGTGTATTTAGTAAAGCTGTTCAAATACTTTTTACTGCAATTACTGTACAATTTATTCACAGGTGTGAAAATGGCTGCAATGACTGAATTGAATATTGCGTTTTCATTTATTGCATAAATTATTATTATATCATTACATATATCTCGTAGACTTAATATGTATAATGGTTAAGCTACTGTAAGCAGGAGCAGTGACCTATATACTATATTTATCCTGATTATGACAACGAGCACACGGCGGGTGTGACCGGTCGGCAGGGGATGCTCACTCCTCCATGGCACCTGATCCCACCTCTGATGTTTCGGAGGTCCGTGTTTGCTCTGCTCTTATTTTGTATATTTGTTTAATGGACGTTGAGATTGAATACTGTTCGTTATTTCAATATCCTTCTATGTAGTATAAAGATTCGTGTTAGGAAAAATGAAATGTAAAGTTTACAACCACTTATTAGTCCCAAAGCGGTGAAACCGGGGGGGGGGGGGAGGTATAGCTTTCCATCTTGCTGTCTAGCTGTTTGTCTGTCTGTCCCTCCGATTGTCTGTCAATCTCTTCCACCTGGTTCCACACTTTATTATTTCTAAACCCTTGCAATTATTGAACTGATATTTGGTATGTAAGTGTATCGTTATAAGTTACAGATAAGGTTTGCATTTTGTCACGCTTCAATGATTTTTGACGAAATTGTGGCCTGTTTAATTTTTAAGAAGTTTCCACTTTTTTTCTAAAAGCTTGCAGATATTGAGTCGATTTTTGGTATGTGATCTTGATGAGTTAAAGACTAAGTTTGAATTATTTAATTTTCAGTTTCTAGTGGAAAACAGATTACACTATTCTTGAGGGGATAAGTATTGTTTATGCAATGCTTTCAAAATATTTTTCATAACGTGAATAACATCAGCATATGTAAGTATTTAACAGCTGTTGGAATATCAGAATATACTTTCATTTCTCACAACCATATGGCCCATCAGTCTAGCACTGTCTTCTTGGAAATGTCAAACATCTATGACCAGCGACACCTCAGCCTATTGATGTTTCGGCCAAATGACATCTCTGCTCTGATGGGTCGCCCCAAGATTTAAAACAGCTCGGCCCATGCATGCCATCTCGGCCCAATTAAGATGTTACCATGAAATGTACTTTCAGTTGTAGGACTTTAATAAAATACCAGCTGAAACAACAGACCAACGGGCCTATTAGGTCATCTAAGTATAATAAAATAACTTTCCAACAATTGAATTTGGTTCTTGTTCTAAACCAGAGGTCATGACATTCACAATTTTGAAAGACGCATCATTGATTATCATAACTTTATAATATACTTTGCATGCTTACTTTCATTACTTAAACCCAATACCCAGATTAATAGATAGAAACAATCTTTTCTATGTATGACATATTATATTGATCAATGTATATGTGCAAGACTGACATATTGAATATTTGTAATGGTAGAGAAAAGACAGAACTCGTCACTATTTATACACTTTTTTGTAAAAGCCAATTTTCGTGCGAGCTAGTAGAATTTTGAAATTAATTTTTAATTAAAACTTTTGTATATTTTCCACTATAATTGAAAAATGACAATGATAAAAATTATTTTAAATGAAAATCTTAAATACTTAAGTAACCCAGAATTTCTGTTACTAAAAATAGATGTGGAAATTACCCTCAATGATAAACAGTGAATGACCACAAAGAGAGATTAATCTATTGTAAAAATTACCACATCGCACAAATTTTATTTAAAAATATATTAGGTAAATGGTTTTTTTTTTTTTACAGAAAAGAGATTTCAATTTCTTTTTTATTCACGAAAGGCATATATACATGCACATGTATATACATGTACATACAGGAGTTGTCCCAAATTTCTGTAGACAAACGTTGTTTTGTAGAAACCCAATGTCATATATTAACGAAAATTCATGAAAAGTTTAAACCAACACTATCTAATATAATTACACATCTACACATCGGAGTAAATACACATCTTAACCATATTTTAATGGCATATTTTATTGTGTGGTTTAAAAAGGCGGCGCAGTACCCGAAAATCGGATTTATCATATTAAATATACTAGCGGAAAATTAAGTGATACAGTAACGTTGTATTTTTGAAATGTAAATGAAATTCTAAAAACTAGACTATTAACTATATTTCCTCAAAGTTTGGTGTTTATGCTTTAACAAATATGAATTTGATAACGTTTTATATAGACGGGGTTGAAATCTAACTTTTTGAAAATGGCGGCTGCTTTGCACGGGTGGTACACTGGACTATGATCAAGTGTTTTGATCATGAATTCACACTTCCATAAATGTACCTGTCATAAATGTTTGGTAGCCAAGGAAATGCTTTCTGGTTCTTAGTATTGAAAATGACTGAAATGGTTTCTCTATAATTGTATGTGAATAACAGTGACAAGAATGCATGAGAAGACAGATGACGTCTTTCAAACGGCTTTCAAATTATTCTTTCATAACTGGTAGAAATGTTCAAGTCGGAACTTCGTTAAATAATTTATTATAACGATCCAAACAATTTTAATGATGAGTTACGCTAAACAGAAGGACATAGTTGCCATAGTTGATTTAATTGAATAATAATCTATGTGTTCACTCAGATACGGGTTGCATAATATGTTTTGCGGTCAGATTCTATTTTGTTGTAATTAGCACCTATCAAATTATATAATAGTTAATCAAAAATCTGTTCATTTCACACGATTATGGTAATACTTTGCCCCCCCCCCCCCCCCCCCCAAAAAAAAAAACACGCCCTCGTGTTACCAACTTTGTCTAACGTTGTCAGGTATACTTCTGACAATATTGGAATTCCTAAGGTACGTTTCAAGCTTTACGGGGCGGTCTACTGTAGATTTCTTTCCTGGGGAAATGAAACTCTTTTTATTTTGGGAGTGAATTAATTTCTTCCTTTTTTGTGTCATTCTGAAAGTCATTTATCACCCTTTTCAATTCTTCAAGCTCCTTTTCTACAGTTGAGAGTTTTTCCCTAAGTTTTTTTTAAATAAAGTTTTATCTTTTTCTTAAGAACCGCGTTAGAGACACATGTCACCAACGCAGCCGTTTATCTATATAGTACAGAGCGTTGTGTTTGTTAGATGCTGCCTAGTCCCTGATTTTTTAAACTTGTGTGTCCACAGTTTATCTTAGAATTTCAATAATACTGTCACATGAGAATGGCTTTTCACTCAATATAGAATTTTCTTTACGATTTTGCGAAATTTGGTGATTCTTCAAGTTGGTTTCTTTAAAATTTCCTTTGTACTGTTCTTGTTTTCTCAATCTGTGTTTCGACTGAGAGTGTCGTTATGGAGGAGACAGCATAGATGGTTCAGTAGTTCCACGTTTCACACATCCGTGCATCATGTCATATTCTTCCACACATGTAACATGATGAAATCAGTGTGTTGCAGACGGTCCATTTTTGTCTTAATCCGCAACGTCAACATCGATGTAAGGTGAAGCACGGTTGGATTTGTCGCATCCACGCAGGAAGAAATGGAAACGTGTCCATGGCTAGGGATCATGGTATGAAAAAATGGCTAACTCGCTTAGCTGTATGAAAGTACTGGGATGTAACTACTACAAAGTGTATGCAGCTACTCTGGGCAAACTACATTTTCGGATTCTCCATCAAATATAACCGGTAGAAACACGCACTGAAATATGATCAATGTTTTGATCCTGAATTCACTCTTCCTTAAAACATTGCTGTGACGTCAAGCCTTTGTTCCTGCAGTCTAAAAATTTACCTGTAGCCGTCCGATAATAATGATTACCAGTCTGATAATATATCATCGGACGGCAATGATAACAAAATCGGACGGTATTTAAAAAGTAAAAGGAAGAGTGAAATTAAGATTAAATATGTCCAGAAACCCCCCATTCAAAACGTTTGGAAAAAAATTCAGGAAATTAAGTTGATCACTATACAAAATAGCAAATCCATGAAAAGAAATCCGAGTTTAAACCTTCCACAACATTAATTTTCACTCTTTAAAAGAGTTTTTGATTCAGCACTTTGAATAAGCGAATTTAAATCCATTTCTGAAAAAAGATTCTGCAATCTCCTTTTATGTTTGTTCCCCGATGGCCACACTTTCAAAACCTGAGAATTTCCATTATTTATGCTAAAAGTTCAGCTAGGGTAAAAATCCGCATTTTACTTGCCATGGTGTTGGTTAAAATATCACCAAAATTTATGTCAGTATCAATGTCAATTTATGCACATCATAAATAAAAATGTTCCCCCCAAAATCATTCACCACCGTACCCCTGTCCCACTAAACGAAACGACTGCCATTGAATGAATGAAATTAATGAAAGAAGAGTTCACTCATTTTTTTACCCTTCACTCATTTCTTTTATCTACTTATCAGACGGGTAGAAAACAATGGATGCTTGAACTCCCATTGCGTTATTATTGGACACCTCAAGACATTTTTAAAAATGGCAATGTTTTAAGTTTGATATATGCCGAATACTATTATGTATGTAAAATTATCAGACAGGCCTCAAACAGTCTGATAATTTTACATATAGAACAGTATTCGGCATGTGTCCATTACAGAAATGTACTTATAATAAATGTTTGGTGGACAGGGAAATCTTTCCTGAGTCTTTGTATTTAAAATGACTAAAATGGTTTCTCTATAATTGTATATGAATAACGGAAAAAATGGCAAGAATAAACACAGCTTTCAACATTTGTTTATTTTGTAAAGCTTATTAAGATAGAAAAAAGGCCTATAGATTTACTGAGGTTTTTCGAGTTTTTCTTCTTCGATTAAGCTTAAGGCCTTTCCAATCTGTTTTCATAAGCTTTAAAAAAGTTAAACAAATTCAACAAATGTTGTAGCTAAGTTTATTCCATGCCATTTTCTATATAATATTCCAGATATAAATATGGAGTTGGTAATGCCTGCATTAAATGAACTTGGAGTCTGCTATTGTCTGCGATAATTGATAGACTTTATAATTCACTATAAATGAAGCCTGCATCCATATACAACGTGGCTATAAATGGAATTCTCAATTCAAGTACATGTAAGTACACGGGGTTTTAAAATGGATTTTTCAGTGAAAACCTAACAATCTGGAAATTCAGTTTTATCATTTTCGAACTAAAGGGTAATATTAGACAATTTCAACTGATTTTATTTACAACCAATTTTCATGCTTATAAGGCCTAAGGCGATTCTAATGATCAGAAAAGACTTTTAAACACCATTTGTTGATTTACAAAGGAGATTCAAAACATGAAATTATTCATTATGTTTACAAGGCGCGTGTCTTGTAACGTTCTTGTTTATGTTTACATATAGAAAATGTCATATTAATAATAAAACGAGGTTCAGAAAATAACTAGAATTTGTCTTATTGTATTTAGAATTTCTTTATTGAAAATTCTTATTTCAATATTTACATGTATAACCATTGTAAACTAAAAACAGGGCACTGGCTCTGTATAACAAAGGTTTAGAGCCTAAATCTGTGTTTTATCTTAAAAACCGAATCTTCAAATTTTTGATGATCATTAGAAATACCCAAGTTGAATATGTGTAAACATAAATTGGGGAAAAATAAAAGTGAAATATTAAGCTGAATCTGCGTCCATGTCTCTTCAAGCTTTAATAAATCACTAAAATTGATAAAGTTTTGTTAGCTTTTTGTATGTTTTTAACGTCCCCCTCGAGAGTTTTTCACTGAAATCTGCGGAAGGGGATCCGCAAATTTGGCACTTGAGCATTGAAAGCTCTTTCTCTTTTTTGTGCCAGAAACTACTTCTACACGGGACTTCGGTTCATAGACTCTCATTCGAAAGACAGGTCTCCATGTCCCAAACTAGGATTCGAACCCGGCCGCGACGTAAGGATAAACACCGTTCTTCACCGTACTTCGTGTCTCTAGAGCATACACTCTAACGATTGCGCCACAAATTTCTAACGTGAAATGTTATCATTTTAAATTAGTTGACAGTTGTTTGTATTTTGAACAGGAAATCATTCATAAACAAACCTATAAAACATAATATTTTAATAAAAAAAATCAGTCTCGACAATTTAACCTAATGATGAAACACAGAACGAAGAATACCGCCTTTTTTAATTTTCTTAAGGCCTTTATCAACTCTGAGAAATTTATGAGGACCCACTTTCGTAATATCTGTAAACGATAACTTATCTAAATATGCACTTAACCGATTATAATTTTAATACGTTTTGATTCAAATTTCACGTTTAAATTGGCAATACTGCAATTTGATTTAATGGAAACACATGAATGTTTTCATCTCCATTCTTTAACAAAGGTGAATCAAAAAGGAAATACCTTATATAAAGACGTTGGCTCCCTTTTACTTGCATATATATGGTAAAAAATCTTTTGAAAATGCAAGAACCGTTACAGGGTATTTTACTTCATACACACTTCATACACACTCTTTTCCTTTCATTTTTAAATTCGATTTCAGTTTTGGTCAATTTTTTTGATACAAAACTATATGCTTAAAAGATTTATTTTTGTATTTCAAGAAAAGTCTTTTAGATGAAAATTTTCACTTTTTTATTACATCTAGGAGTAGTTTGTTTATGTACTTAAAATACTATTTAGAATTGAAACGGTGACTTTCGCAGATCCACCCCCCCCCCCCCCCCGCCCCGTGGGGATCCGGGTTAGAATAGATCCTCAGTACCCCCTTGCTTGTTGTAAAAGGCGACTAAATCGGGCGGTCCTTCGGATGAGACCGTATAAACCGAGGCCCCGTGTCACAGCAGGTGTGGCACGAAAAAGATCCCTCCCTGCTCAATGGCCCTGAGTGCCGAGCATAGGCCTAAATTTGCAGCCCTTCACCGGCAATGGTGACGTCTCCATATCAGTGAAATATTCTGGAGAGGGACGTTAAACAGTATACAATCAATCAATCCCCCCCCCGAAAACACCTTATCCAGAGGGAGTATTTTTTTCTATAAACACCCCTATTGAGAATGATAAAAAAAAATAATCGTGGAAATTCATTTTATTTTTCATTCGCTGACACAGCAATAAACCAGAGATGATAACTAGGGATCTCTATAAATCTTGTGCTAGATTTTTTTAAAAATATATTATAAAGACAATGTGAAAGCAGATTAAAAATTAAGAATAAGTACGACAGTCCGCTATTTACGTCTTTATACGAATGTTTCTTACTTCATATAAAGAAAATGTATTCTAATTGCCCGATTTCCCCGTAATCATCAGTGACTCTTAACATTTTTCAGAGTTATCTGAAGTTTTTTACGAACTTTATTTTGTTTGTACTTGTACATGTAACTACTTGAATTATTTTGGTCAAGATTATACACGAATTAGATAAAGGACGTCATTTGCACTATTAAAAAACTAGTGTGCCCGAATTAGATTTTTACACAATGACAATCATATAGATTGATGCGTAATAATTCCTTATCATAAATATGTATAGAATCAGTTATAAAGTAGGTTCTGGTGGTATACCTGTTTTTATAAGTGAAAGCCTTCTTGGCTATGACAATGTTGTCAAAGGAAAATCTTGAAGTTATAGTTGTATTTAATGGTTCTTATTTAAAAAAATCTTTAACGCTGTTGTTTACCTACAAGATGAAAGTATATAGTATTTATATAAAGTTGTTCAATTATAATGAAACATTCTTAATTGATTGATTAATTGATTGTTTGTTGTTTAACGTCTCTCTCGAGAATTTTTCACTCATATAGAGTGACGCCACCACTTGCAGGTGGAGGGCTACAAATTTTGTCCTATGCTCGGCAATCAGGGCCTTTGAGCAGTGAGGGATCTTTTTCGTGCCAGCACTTACTGCGACACGGGGCCTCGGTTTTGTTTATACGGTCTCATCTGAAGGACCGGTCTCCACGTCCCGCAGTGAGATTCGAACCCACCATGTAAGGATTGACTCCCTACTTCGCGACTCTACAGAAGACGCTCTAACCATTTCGCCACGCGAGCGCTTTTTTATTGAAAATGTTGACATAAACTATGATTTTGTAATACCTATGTGATTTTAATGCTCATACAAGTACTTGTAAAAAAATCAAAATATAAATAAGGATCTTCTTGACTCATGAAAGTAACTCATGATTGCAATGTTTTTCTTCTGAGAGTTACCCTAGTCTTCCCTCTTGGTCTTGGTATCTCAACCTTGAAAATTATAGTTTGGGGAAATTTGCTGCAATAATTGTTATAAACACATATTAACCCTTAAAACCCCAAATTTTTGTTAATTTTTTTGGTAAACATACAATTTTTTATTTGTTAAAGCGGTCTCAAACTTATCTTTCGATTTTAGCCTGAAAATCATTCGAACGTTAAATAATTAATACTTACAAGGTTGAAAATATCCATACTTTTAAGATACAAAATTAAATCATATATACATGATTTCTCGCTGAAATATTTTGTTTCCTTTGCGTTAACTTAATTATTTTATTCATTTCTCTAAAAAAGCTAGTTTTCCACACAAATAAATTCACTTTCTTATCAAATTTGCAAAATTATGTAAAATGTACGAGGCAAAAAAATATATTCTAAAAGTGATCTATAGCTTAATTTCAAGCTTATTTCACATTGTTCTTGGAATTTTGTAGAAGACATGAGTATTTCACTACTTTTCACAAAAAATATTTGATTCATAAATATAATATTATGGTATACAATCCGAAATTTGACACTTTTTTATTTTCAGAAAGAGATCTTTTATTGTGCAATGAAATATTTTGGATCAGAGGTTTTTTTCTATTTACATGAATGATATATTAAAAAAATATTTCAACTTTAGTCCATTGTGAGAGGAAATGACAGGACATGGGGTAAATGGCGCATTATATGACACCACAATGCATTTACAAGAGGGAAAAATACTTTTATTCAATTGATACGTGGTCAACATCAATCCAAGTGTAAAATACTACATTTTCAACCTAAGCTAAGGGGCTTTGATTTTTAAAATCTTATAAAGGGCCAAAAAGGCCCTAACTGGCTCTTGCTTATTGCCTTTTCTAACTGCCTAAACCTCTAGTACAGGGGTTTTAATGAAATGACAAGTTATCTATTATAGTCTTTGTTTACCTTCACTTAGTATTCCCCGTGGATTTTGTATCCTCAAATTTTTCTTTAAAACTATTATTTCTGACAGTAAAAAAAACAGAATAGATTATTGCATCAATTCGAGTTGTTTTAGCACAGAGAAGGTTGAGCTTAACTGGGATATCTATCCTTTTCTTTATTTGGACTTGACTACTGATAACAACTCTATTTTTCAAGTAATCAGACTTCAGTTTTATACATAAATAAGACAGCCCTGCATTTGACAACATATTCCACAGCTGACACCTATAGGTTGTAAATCCATTCCAGATCACAAACATAGAAAAGGTAATAAAGTTATATATAACTATGATTTTTTTTTACTGTTATCAAAAAAAATTTGTTAAGGTTATGCATTTTAGATTTTTCTAAAATACGTTATATACATAAATATGCAATAACAGTCGTTACTTCTTATTGAAATGAACTTAATTTATCTTTGATTATCTTGCCATTTTTTTAGTGTAATATTACAGTCCGTTCAAAATCAATAAGTTTACTGTCTCAGCGCGTTTGATTTGCAGTCATAGGACAGCCCTGCGACTTAGAATTTCATAAATGCTTTCTCAATGAAGCCAGTGCGTAATCTTTTTATCAGTTTTACATAATACAATTTTTGATTTAGTATAGTGAAGTGTGCGTTACATTCTTATTTAACAGTGAAAATTAATTTAATTTACATGTATGTGCAGTTATGTAGACAACAATGGTATTAAATGATATAACTTGTTAACAATAGGTAATAAACGTTGTAAAAAATTCTATAGAGTAAATGATATACTATTATTCAGCTATAGATAGGATATACTAGGATAGTAGTTATTTGTTAACGTTCTTTTAAATTAACTTTGGAGTACGTGCATGTACAGAATTTAATAAGAAATTTTTGTTTCCGAATGACCAACGATCAGTAGGTAAACGAACGAGTTTGTGTTACAGATCAAACTTTTTGATGTAAAATGTGTGTAAAAATTTATTTTTTTTTTCTAAATTTTACCTTAAGTTCCTCGGAGTTTAAACAATATACATTCGGTTCACCGTTCTGCTGGAATATATATTATCCATTACTTCTTACGTTCTAAGTTTCATGCTGTACATATTTTAATGATGAATGAATAAAACAGCTTGATTAAGGAGGCTCATTACATCACTTTTTGATGACGTACTACACAAAAAATAAACCTCCATTGTGTCGACCGGTTTGCTCAGGGGACGAGTAGTATAGGTGCCTCTATAATATGACCCTGACCTTTAAAACGCTTTAAAGATAGATGAAACATGCGGTGTTGTAGAGAGTGAAAACAAGGTAACGGATTCATTATGCATAAACCATGAAGAATCGCTTTTAGGCAGAAACAAAAGAAAGCAACAGTCAAATTTTCGCCAAACAAGTAATGTCAATTTCATAGCCATGCATGCATTGAACTCTGTCAATCACTGACATGTATGTATGGAGGAAATTCGAGTTAAAATCTACAACCTTCTTGAAATTAAAATCTTATTTAATTGCGCTATTTACTGTGTTGGCGTTAATTTATATATTTATTTTATTGATTTAAATGTATACTCTGGCATATTAAAGCTTTATTCTGAATTTTAAATAAAGGGAAGGATATGGAAATAACGAACAGAATTCAATCTCAACGTCCATTAAACAAATATACAAAATAAGAGCAGAGCAAACACGGACCTCTGAAACATCAGAGGTGGGATCAGGTGCCATGGAGGAGTGAGCATCCCCTGCCGACTGGTCACACCCGCCGTGTGCTCGTTGTCATAATCAGGAAGTAACGAAAAAAATCCGTTGTCAATTCAGTGTATAAATAATGGACTAACAATTGGTATGAAAAACGTCAGTCAGCATATCATTCAATGATAAATTGTATTTGCTGACAAGGTCATTGTATCGACCATAGAATTTACGAAATGATGACTTTAAACGAGACTGTTGATATTCTTGTTTCATCAACTTGCTTGTCAATAATTTACCTCGTTTAAGAAATTGTTCATACGTAGAGCATGCTCTTGCGTATCGAATCAACTGAGATATAAATACTCCTTTTGCAGGTGATGAAGGTATATTGCTGCATAAGTAAGGGAAGTTGACGATAGAAAAAGTTAAAGTCATCACGTTTATCATATAGCTTGGTTGTTAGATTACCATTAGTGTCTTTTTCAAGTAAAATATCCAAGTATGAAGCAGAAGTGTCGGACTCAGTGGTATTTTTTATCTCAAGCTCACCAGGATATGTCGTGTCGACGTAGGAATGGAAATTATCATTATTAATTGACAATACGTCGTCGATATACCTAAATGTCGAGTTGAAGGCCACAGCAAGTGTTTTCTTCTTTTCACGTAAAAGATTTTGCATAAATTCTGCTTCATATGAATATAAAAATAAGTCTGCTAATAACGAGCGCAATTTGTGCCCATGGGTATTCCAATAGATTGTTGGAATACCTGGTCTCCAAAAACCACATAGATATTGTCAATCAGAAACTCAAGCATCTTTTTGATGTCAACTTCAGAGTACTTATGTGTGCAATCAGAATCTGTTTTAACAAAATAATTTTTCAAATGACCAATGACGAGGTAAGTAAACTTACGAGTTCCATTTTTGCTGTAGAAGCAGCTGTCAATGATATCAAAAAGCCTGGATTTTAATTTGTCGTGGGGAATTGTTGTGTATATAAAGTTGAAAAGTCGTAAGTTTTTATGCTGTTGATTTTTGTAAAGTCTTGTGATTTCAAATTGTCCAAAAGTTCTTTGGAATTTTTTAGTATCCACATCTGATTTACACCACTTTTTGAATATATAGTTGAACAGTACTCTTGAAGTTTTTCCTTCACTACTGTCAATACTTTAGTGAGAAGTAACGAAAGAGGCTTGGTTGAACATTTACTGGAACCTGCAATGTATCTTTGTTTGTAAGGATTCTTATGAAGTTTCGGAATCCAATATATATAAGATAGTTCAAATTCATTTTGGCTCTGTGGAATATTAAAAGTATTCAAAACTGACAGGTGATTTTGAAGAATTTCTTCCTTAGAAAGGGAAGTATATGTATAAGTAGGATTACCACTTGTAGAATTAAATCCAAGTTCTTCTAGAATGCAATTTATTTAATGAGCCTTACAAACAAAGACAATGTTGTTACCTGCTTTGTCGGCAGGAACCAGTACGTACTGATCGTGTAATGTAATATCAAACGTTCCATAGTGTTTTGAGTCTTGGCTAATTAGGAAAGATAACTCTTGAAAGTGGACTTTCTTTACCATATATTTTTTAAATTGGATTTTTCATTTTGTTTAAACTTTCTTCATTCAATTTGACACATGTAATTCATTGAAATATATTCCTTGTGTCTTCAGAACACATTTTTAAAATGTTTTATGCATAGATTAAAAAGATAATGACATTAATTGTTTTCTAGGAGAAAATTATTTTTCTAATAAAATTATTATAAGGTATTATGAAGTATTTCACTGTATGAGCTTGTCTTAAGAAGATGCCCATCATTTGACACTGAAAGTTTTGAAATTCTGTGAATAATAAACCTAAAATAAACATTTCACTAAAATAAAACAAAAACTAAAAAATTATATCAAAAATATTTATGATATCAATACCCCCATCTTGATATTTGACATCTACATTATAAGTGGTGCTGTATTGAAATCTAAAATAAACTGTGGATGTAATGAGCCACCTTAAACTTGGCATGTGCACTTGAGTCAATGTGTCTTACAATGTATATATACATGTAGTATAAAAATAAAGAGTTTCGCTATTGAAGTTTCCGTGCCATAAACCCGAGTCGGCCCCCTTAAATGTGTCTTAATTGTGACTTCTTTGAATTTTGGTCATAATGGGAAACAACGTTTGATAGAGGAATTCATATAAACATGGAATAATGATAGAAAGGTAGATTCTTATTCTGTATTTCCAAATCAGGGCCCATTAAGGCATCAAAGACAACAAGTATTTTTTATTTAACTACAAGCAGCACAGACTGTCATTATTATATGCTTAATGTATAATATTACTTTTCACACTGCACAACGCATTATCGGCTACTCGGTTGTTATCGGACACTCGGTTGATAACAATGTTTGAAAGGTTAGTAAATCATTTTTAATAAACTCTTTTTAATTATAATAAAGATTGTATATGTGCTTTTTGTAAACAGAAATGAATACGGATACAAAATAAAGACTCGATATATATTATTTAGCATTTGTTATGCATTAGCCTTTGAAAGGCTTTAAAAGTCAGTTGCAAATGTTATATTTTGCAAGTTTTTCTCCGATTGGCTGTAATATATTGTCAATAAATAAGTCGGTTTTAAAGTTCAGAATTTCTTGTAAGTCCAAAATATAAATTTCACAAATACAATTAAGAACAGATTTCGTAGATAGAACAAACTGAATTTTACAAAGATATTTTCTTAATTGACTCACAAACTCACTTACATATAATCCTTTACAACTCCGTCCCCTTTCGTATTGACCAGCCAATTAGATTAAGGGTAGAAAACTGCATGAACAGGGGGAATCCGTATGGCATTTATTTTCAACACTGAAATAAGTAGAGCTTAGCATATCAAATTCAAAGAACATGATCCTAAGATCTAACCATAAAGTTGATAACAAGTATGAGTAAATGACACTGATAGCGTGAGACAGTAAAGAGATGTCAAAAATTAGATATTGGTAACATGTGCAAAAATGCATTTCCTAATTAAACATCAAATGAGAACAATTGACTTTCAACTACAGATGTCAAACAAGACCAACAAGTAATAATCAATTATATAAAAAATATATTCATATTTAATAATTTGTCATTTATAAACCCTTTTAACACATAATCATATCATGACATTACTTTTAAGTTTTTTTTTCTTCAAAAATCCTTATATTTATCTAGCATTGAAATTATCCACAAAAAGACTTCGTCAGAATCTTGCGAATATGTCATTCATAGCATCTATTTGTGTATTCAAAATAGATGCCTTTATTTTACGAGAAAGGTATATCTGAAGGGACCTATCATCGTCTGAAACCCACGGGGGATCTCATCTTTTACTTATCACAGACGAGGTCATCCGTGGGTTTCCGGCGATGGGGACCTATATACTAGTTTATAGGATCCAAGTATTTGTATTTTAACGTTGGCTATTAAGGGTCGGGTTTGGTTTACACATCAAGTGTTGTAAATAAATAAAAAGTCAGTTTTTTTTCTTCACATTCCTTTCTCCTTTCAAACGTAAAGAAGCATAACAAGAAGAGCTTTTTAATGAAGCTTACCGTCGTTAACGACGTTCGATCCTGATATTAAAAGTCTTAAACTTTTTTTTGCAAAGTATATTTTCTACATACATAGCTTCATTGAAATTCAAATAAAAAAAAATGGGGGTCAATATGCTTCTTTTAGCACCGCCACTACAGTACATTTAATATGACCTTTCTGCACTGAAATTACTGTCTTAATTAAAAATTACATCTTCGACGTTTTCCCTGCAAAATTTTTATCCAATTAAAACACGAAACAAATTTAACTCTAAGTCTGTTTAAAAAAAGACACTTAAAAATTGTGACTAAAAAACTGTCAAATTACTTCGCATAATCAATTACCGGTAATTGACCTTTCTGAGCTAATAAAATGTTATTTTTCCGGCATTGAAAATGTAATAAGCAAGAAAATTATTTTAAAGTCTTAAACTTTTTCCGATTTTAAGCAAATAGGTCAAAGTTATTTTGAATATTTAAAAAAGAACATCAAAAGTGGGGGTATGTGATGTACATTTTCAGATATAACTGAAAAAGTGTGACATTTACGTTAAAGGTGGCTCCATTTTTTCCTGGATTTTCAGAATATATTTTCTATATTTGTCACACTTTGTTGATAGAATTCATAAGAAATAATTTAATAGATATTTCAGAACTAGCATAGCATATTTCACTGCGAAAAACAGCTTTGTGTGCAACCAGCATGGAAAAATAGGCATCCAAAATTAACAGTACTGTAAGCACGTCCTTAACAACAATCTTAAACGGTAAACTGATCTACATCCATCAGGTCGTATAATTCTTTTTAATTTTTTGATTTTATACTTCTACATTAGCTTTTTGGCCTGACGGCACGGCGTCAGCCAGTACTAAGGATCAATATTTCTCGAAGCGAGGAGGTCACAGTTAGCCAACAATATCTTGTGCATGCTGATTATCATCGGATTTAGTACCTACGATTCAAAAAACAACTGTTAGCAGAAAAATAACCATATAACTGGTACAATATTTTGATGTATTTATTTCCTTTAGTTTTGTGCATGCAGCTATCTATTTCGTGCAAATTTCTATACGGACATGTCCGTTTGACCTTTTTTCTGCATTTCTATACTACTGGATGAGTCTATTTGTCTTCTAGTTAAGGGGTGACACAATCATTTCGCACCAAAATGTCACGTGTAAGTTTTGCGCCATTTTCCTGGACTATTCTATTGAATGGAAATGAAAACTGCATGAAATATATAAAGTCCATTCTTTTTTTGTCGGAATCTTGATCGAGCTTTAAAAAACCCATATCGGTGATATTGTGAAGTGAGTTAAAGAAGTTACATCATTTGCATAAATAAAACGAAACGAACAAAGATTTCTAAAAAGGATAAAATGGCCAAATATACATCTGTTCCCCCCCCCCCCTTCCCAGGGGCTTTTCTTTTACAAAAACAGAGTATACAGTAGGATATGGCGACTTAGGAAAGTTCCCCGTCACCTTTCAGGATTGAGGAAGTATATGTTACTTTTTTTGCACATACAAATATTTTTGTATATTGAAACTTCATCCCGGGGAAATACTTCATATATCACCGTTAGTTTGTTGGGTCATTTATGCATAATGGGTGTTATTTAACCCACGTTTCTAACAATCGTTGTTGCTCTGGCATACCCAAGAAACTATCAACCATATTCTGCATGTCAGTCATGACAGTTACGATTACCAATTTCTTGTAGTAATCATATTTTCAGCTGTCTTCCTCACAGCCTATGCTGTATGCAGTTGAATCTAATTTCCAGCATAAATCAATTACATTATTTACTTCATCCTCTAAATTTTAGACTTGCGGAGGGTGTTAATCTTTACGTCGCGGGTTCGAATCCCAGCGAGACATGTGCATTCCATTTTTTGAGATACAAACAACATATACGCTTTACATAAAATGTGTTTTTTTCTGTTAATCTAATAAATAACATACATGTACAACTTAAAATGAATGGTTTGTGCAAAATTTTCATAATTTACTCTAATGAAATAATTTACCCCCCCCCCCTCCTCCCCCATTGTAAACGTTTACAACTTATCAAGCTTATACGTTCTATGGATGTTGATGACATTGGTCAGGCAAGCTTATTGAATAGCTATTACTTGTACTGGCATTAGCCCTACCAAGGTTGTCGCATGGTCATTTCCTTAAACTTTAACTGGCCGAAAGCTTTGAATTCGCTTGGCTGATTCCATTCCCTTCTTCTAACAAGAAAGAGAAAAAGAATAATATCCAATTGTAAAGCCTGCAGGTAATGAAAATCCAATTTTATTTATAATAATGAAATTAAAGAGACCTTTTTATATATTTTCATAAAAAATATCATGTTATTAATAAATAATTACTGCTGATTTTGTTGTTTGTTTTTTTTTCATTTTTTTAAGATTGAAAATCTTGCAAAATTGTTAAGTCGAACGAAAAATAGATCATAAGAAAGTTATCTCCATTGCCTTGAACAGCATTTCAACCAATGAAATAATTGAAAATTTTCTCATCATGCAATTTCTACCAATCACAAAAGAGAGGAAGTGCATAGTCCGAAGACTGTAAAAAACTTCAACAATACAATACGGTCTTCCAAGGAAGACGGTAACGATTGCTTGCAAAAAATAATTGAAATGTTGTTTTATAACTTAAAAAAATTAATTACAAAACAACATTTAATGTATTGTTGGGCAAGCAATTGGTTTGTGTCTTTACCTAAATTGCCCAATTGTATCTTTGAGTATGTTATCGGAAAAACGGTTGAATATTTGCACTTTGTTATCGGAAATATTTGTTTTGGTTATCGGAAACAAACTTTGTCATTGATTATAAAAAACGTAAGGAAACGACAAAAAATCTAAATGTTTAAATTGGCTGGCTCGCAATTCTAATGTTTGCATTTCACACTGAAATCTGCATGATCTTGACCTGTTTGAAAATATGGTATAAAATATAATTTTCATTTATATAATAATAATAATAATAATAATAATAATAATAATAATAATAATAATGCTTTATTTATAGAAGGTAACCCGATTAGTACCAGGTACTATTCTTCCCCGGGGCTTTCTAATTTCAAACAACATATTACATAAAATGATACAATCTAAGATAAAACATGTAGAGTTCGTTAGTGCATAATGTAATGTACTTCTAAATGAGATATAGATTCAAAATAAAGACGTCAATAATATTTGTTCAAGAGACATTGTCTTAAACAATAGTAATAGTCAAACATTTTGTACAAAGGACATATATTCAGACATTTATTTACATACGTTGGCTAATAATAAAATGTTTTCTACATTTCGTCTAAAGATAGGTAAGGTTGGTGATAATTTTATATGTAATGGTAAGTTCTTAAATAAATTTACACCCTACTATTGGATAGAATTTGTGAATAAAATTGTTCTATGTTTTGGTAACCATGGTCGCAGCTAGGCGTGGCGCAATAGTTAGAATGTCTGCTTAAGATATATCTACTATGTCTGAAAGTTTGGTGAAAATCGAGAGTCGTTTCCGAGATATCGCGTACACAAAATCGGTAAGAAAAAAATAATAACCGAACGAAAACTTTGTCGGAAATTTTCGTCGTCGATGAGGTTACTTCCATTCGTGAGATATGGACTATTTTCTGATTTTAAGAGGGTTGGCTTGTCCTATGATCTCCTTCTATACGACTTTAGATATTGAGTTGAGACTTTCAGTGAAGATAGACGATGGTTTCTATATGTGACATTTTACATCAAGGCCTCTCCAGGGAAAAGGCATCGAGGTTCGCCTGTACAGGGGGGATATGGAAGCATATAAAATATTCTACCTTGACTGAATCAGTGCTACAGTATGACATCATAGTGGTCGAGATGACGTCAATTCTAGAACAGAAGTTTTCGTAATATTGATATTTAAAGATGTAATTTAACTCTAGAAAATAAAAAGAAACGTGTAAACATTAACAACATTGAAATGTTCTTATTTTGTAATGTTGTATTTTGTCATTTTGATTAAAATCTACTACAGATGACGTTATATGTGTACATCAAGTAACTTGGGAATTGATGATGTCGTGTAACGCCAATAATAAAGGAAAACTGTTAAACAGGATGAGAGGGGTGTACATAGCACTTCTGGGATCGGAGGTGGATCATAGGTGGAGACTTCATGTTGTGGGATGGTTCCTGCAGGTTTTTTTTTTTTTTTTGGGGGGGGGAGAAGTTTCTCAGTGGTGTCAAGTTCGGGGATAGGAATATCTTCCAGGTCTTTGTCGTCAGGGATCTGTTGTCGTTGAAGCTTATAGGTTACTTCTGTCGGAAACAGTAACACTCACTTGCTTTAATCTTGTAGGAGTTAGCTCGTAATTGTTGACCAGAAATTTTTTTCACATAGCACCACTCATCATACACCGAGACTACAATATATCTGGGACGGGCTTTGGTCTTGTCTCTTTCCGAATACAAATACACTAGATCACCGACAGATGTGATGAAAAGGGGGTGTGGCCCTTTTGAGTTAGATTTGGACCATGCATTGCTGATGTGGTTAGAGTCCCGTTGAGCTTGTTTCTGGGCGATAATCTCCCGGTCGACTACCGGAAGTTGTTCATGTGTGAACTGATTGCACTGGGTATACATTTCTCGTGCTGACAGACCCTCACTACGGATACGGGAATTGAGTCTTGCTACGGCAGTGGAAAGGCTGAGCTGTTAGACTGGGCCTCCTCCAGGCTCTTGCCGAAGTATTTCATCCTCAAGTTCTGCGACAGCTTTTTGTGCTACTGGGTTCTTTTTAGGGTTTTTAATTCGGCCGATCTCAAGGTTGATGCGATAGTGATCTAAGAGGTCATCCTAACGCAGGGCTACAAAACCCGGAGCAGGGTCGACACGGATAATAACTATTGGCCCATCGAGTGGGTGGAGATCCATGCACAGAAGGAGTAGTGCCTCCCTCAAGGTATGGGCCTTTTCATCAGCAACTAGACATGCAGCTGTATAGGCAGTTAGTGTTTCTGTTTAGACCAGGATTAGTTGGTGGTTTTGCTTTATGACGTCAGCAGCAAAGTTAATTCCAATGACATCAGGGGGAGGTTCTGATGACTGTTCAATGTAGCTATATGGAATTTTTTTGAGTGAAGCGCAGGTATGGCAAGAGTCACATACACGGTCTACTGATTGAGACACGTCCAATGCATAGAAGTTGCGCTTTATGACCAACAACATTTGGTGTTTTGTAGGATGATCCAAACGAATGTGAAGGGCAGTTACAAGGCCATCAAGGACACTGAGTGGGACTATGATGAGCTCAGTTAGTGGCTGCAGAGAATCAGACCTGCGTGCCACAAGTAATCCATCTCTTGCAATGGTAGCTATGTTCAAATATAGCTTGACGTCACGGATATTTGTGAGTTTTTTTTGGAGGGTCCGGTACCCTGTTTTAAGTGTGCATGGGTTCGTCTTAGGTCCGGGCACACCTTGAAGTAAAAGGTAAGGGCAAAGTTTCCATTTTATCGGTACCTCGGTCTTTGGCTTTAGCCACACGCACAACCGAGTCCCCCATTTGTATAATGAAATTGCATGTTTGGCATGATGGATTTTCGCATTCTGCTGCATTTCTGCTGGGAAAGTCAGATGGAATATTTGCTGAACCTGCGAGGTGTTGAAGGTCGACCTGGTAACGGCTAGCTGTAGAGAGGAAGGATGTCACTCGAGGGCTTGAAGAGAACTCGCCGCGGCAAAGCTTTTGTATAGCCTGTACACATGGTTTGCTGTCTGTAAGGACACATGTTTTGTGGGCTGACTGGATGATGTAAGGGCTGCACAGAGCCTCGATTTTGCAAGGAAGCCATGTCACTTGGTGCTTCCGTAACTTTGCACTGAAGAATCCAGCAAGGTAAATTTTATCTTTGTACATCAAGTATAGTGTTGCTCCAATTCTGCAATTGCTCACAGAGCCATCTGTAATGATCCATTAATGGTCGTCTAGGGTTGGAAGACAGATTTCTTTGGAATCTTTAAGTTTTGTCTGGGCTGTGCGGAAGTGTTCTATCGACTCCTCAGACCACTTAACTTTGTCTTTTGACTGAAGACCACTGATAACATTCTCCAGTGGGGAGATGGCATGTGCACAACCAGGTAAGACACGGGATAACATCTTGTAGGCCCCAATAAATGAGCGGAGACCATGGACAGAATCTGGCAGTTTGCATGTAGCCAAAACAGAGACCTTATGAGGACTTGCTGAGAGGCGGCCTTGTGTCCAGATCCATCTTAATATTGTAGTGGAACGTGGGCAGATTATTGTCTAGGTTGCTGATAACTTTAGACCGCAGGCATCCAGAGCTGTCATTATGTTGACCCAGTGTCGTAGAAGTTCTTCAGGGGTGTTTCCGCCACAGAACAGGTAATCAACTAATTTTGACACATATCCTGCTTGCAGGTGATCGCCTAGGATTCTACACATAAGCTCTTCTAGAGCAGTCTCTGATCCCGGCATCCCCATAGCACATCTGGTATAAACACGCACGCCTTTATATGGGGTGACAATGCCACAGTAGCGCATCGACTCTTTATCTAGTGGGATCTGTTAAAAGGCGCTAGTTAGGTCTGTTACTATAATATATTTCCACTGACTTATGCCTAGGTCACATTTCCCGGGCGGTAGCCGTACACCGGTGGTAATCGGCAGTAATCCGTGGTGTTAACGATGCCCAAACATCGGTCCACATCGGCCCAGTAGTCCTTAAAGTATCAGTCACATTATCCAGCGATGTGCATACGATGGGCAATCAATGCGTTTTATGAGAAAAATGGCGTGGTTGCCGGCCGGACTTATAAGGTTCAACGATGCATTGCTAAGCATAAACCGATGGTCCAAGATTATCGGCCGATGTATATTACATCGCTCATACATTGGTGAACAACGTTCGTACATCGGTCGACTACGGGCCAATGTTTGGTCGAACATCGACCAATGATCGGTCGTTATCTGTTGAACACCACTCAACACCCCGATGACCTCAGATTCAACGGATATTGGACGATGCTCGGCCATACATCGGCCGATCCTTTAAAGATATGTTAATAATGGGTTGCCGATGAGGAGCAATGTGAGGCATCGTTGGAGACATCGCTGAATTTTAACTACGAATTATTTCCTACCGATGACTCCACCGATTTGCAAAAAAGACTCAGTCACCGTCCGATCATCAGTGGTACCCGGCCGGCAACCACGACATTTTCATCAAAAAACGCATCGGTTTCTCATCGTATTATCGTTGGATAATGTGACTTATACTTTATGGTGCGCAAAGTGGAGTCAATATCTGGCATTAAGGATGGTTGAGGTTTCGAGTAGCGTCCAACGTCCTCGAAGGCGGTCACTAGCCTGTGTCCTCCGTTAGGTTTAGAAACGAGGAAAGAGGGGTTGAGGTATTCTACAGTAATGTTTAACTCCTCTGGTTTTCTCAAGACTCCAAGGGCCTATAGTTCATTACACTTGTCTTGCAGAATTTCTCCTTAGAAAAGAGCTTCACCTTAGAATACTGGGGGAAGCGGCCCTTCCTCTGTGGGGGTTGCGTTGGACCCATGTTGATTTTCATGTCAAACTTTACTGCTTTCCCATTGTATCCACTGAATTTGGGATCGAACAGAGAATCATGTTCCTGGAGGGCTTTGTAAAATAATTGTTGAGCCTCAAGGGTGAGGATATTGTCAGGATTGACTTTGACTGTACCTGAGTGTAGGACTGTGTCGTGTAGTGAAGTCTCAGTGGCTGGCAAGGAACTGGGCACTGTGTCATAGGTGCTGCTTAATGCCGGTATAGTAGGAAGGACTTGACAGAAATGTTCATTTTTCTTCAGTTGCTTGGGTTCATCTGTATTATTCACGATGCAAATTTTCCCTGCAACCACCTCAACAATTTCTGGTCTGGGCCACATGTTTTGTGCACATCGAGATTCAACGCGGGGTTCAACAGCTACTGTACCATCGGCTGGGATGAGTTCTGGTACGTCGAGCTCAAGGTGTGATCCAGGCCATACTGTGGTACATGGGAACTTTATAACATATGCATGAGTTCGCCGAATGCGGTGCTGTTTGTTTCCTTCCCGAGTGCGGTAATGGATGACATTGAGGTCGCCAATCATAATTTCATGACGTGCTGGACGGATAATGATATCATAAGCAGACAGAAATGGGATTCCTGTTAGGAAATCTACATCTAGTTCTTTCACTACTAAGGCCTCAACATGTAGCGTTATGTTTTCTCGGGTCACATCGAAGTGTGTCTCACCTACTATTTCTAACAGAGTGGTGCCATCAGCCTGTAATGCATTTTAAGTGGACTTTTTGACTTCGATTCCTAGAAGCTCAGCGACGCACGCTCTAATCATGCTAATTTCTGCTCCACTGTCTAATGTTATGTGGATGACATGTTGATTGTAGTAAGCTTTCATTTGTGGAGACTGTTTTGTGCTAACTCGTCTTGAAGTAGGGACTCCCTTCAAGTCATAGAGTTGATCGTCATAGAGTTGGTTTCTGGCACTAGTCTCCTCATCAGCATCGTCCGGGAAATTATTGTTGGCACACAGGTGTCTGGCTCGACTCATAAATGTCTTGTAATCTTGAGGTAAGAATTTGCAGGTGCTTAAGAAATTATCAAAGAGGGTCTCCCTGTTTGTTTGCATAATGGGCATACCTTGTTGGTTTTCGTGCGAATACTTGGAGTCCGTTGCATTATGGACGGTGGTGGATTGTAGCTTTTAAAGGCTGTGCGAAGTACTTTAGCATCATTGTTCATACGAATTTCATCAACTAGGCAGTCTAAGGCTTGAGATATTTCAGGTTTAAGGCTAGCTAATGTCTTTGATCTTAACTCTGGGCCATACCGTTGTTTAACCAGGGCTGGTAGTTCCTTGTGCAGTAGACGAAGCCAGGTCAATGTGATGAGGTTCTCGAAGGATGGTGATAACTCCTCATCAGCCTCAGGGGGCTCACCAAGGTGAGATATGCTTCCTCCACGTTGAAGTAGATTGTCTTCAATGAAGCTGGTTAACTTCTGGAACAGGTCCTCAGGTCGTTCCCCTGGTTCCGGGCGAATGTTATCCAAGTCTAAAAATATGCGCCTGTAGATTGGAATCCAAAATGTGTTCGAATAGCTTGCCATATCGACTTTACAGATATAGATTTTTTGACAATTGTGTTCCTTGAGATGATTGGGCAATAATTAGCAATTTGTCCAAGCATGAGTTCCAAGTGGGCTACCTTTTGTGCAGCTGTCCGCCGTGCTTCTTCGGGAACGTTTTGTCCGTCGTTGGCAAGGCCACGTCTAGGATTTGCTGGGGTTTTCTGAGCCCATGTTGCCCCGTCCACTAAGAAAATTGCAAAGTTCGGATCGGGAGAGAGTGTATACTGTAAATTTTGCTTCCACGCCTCAAATGTTATAATAGTTTCATTTTTGGTCAAGGACCATTGTTTTGGAGCGCGATTGCCGGCCATAATGTGTGTGATCGTAAGTGTAAACTCATGAACTATAAACAGTTATCGTGGAAACTGTCCCTGTTATGCGTTATTTGCCGGGAATTACTTTAACTTGATTGTTTGGTTCGAGTGTAATCCTTGTCGCTCCCACCACGCCAATAATAAAGGAAAACTGTTAAACAGGATGAGAGTTTATACAACAGGTTTTGGCTCCAAAACATAAAACAATAATGTGCAAAAATGATCTCTTAAAACAAAAAAGTTCCTCGTAGTTATTAAGTAAGTCGTACATAAAACACTGGCGTAAAGAGAATTTGGTTAAGACGGCATGCATAAAGATGCGTAAAATGGAGTTTAAAAGCAAGTATCGCAAATATGTTGTGCAATTCACTTTCACTTCAGTTAGTAGAACAGGTATGCTAATTTATTTTCATTGATGATATTCTTCTTCGAAGACAGTAAGCTATATACGTATCCCGGTCAGTCTTTCCTCTGTCATTCGTGACAAAAATAATGCAACAAAACAACAATAAGCTGTATATTTCAAAATTTCAAATTTTTTCAAAATTTTACCTACATGTAATAAGGGGTCACAAGGGGCCAGACTCCTAAATCTTTGACGCTTTATTTATAGGAAAAATTGAATATTTTAATAAACCATATTTAATAAAACTGTTCTAGATAATTATGATATGAATCAAACGAAGGAAATTTAATGAAAGAAAACTTTATACCATTCTCTTTTTACGAATCTCTGAGTCAAAATCACATCTCGTCTTATCGAGAAATCGAACGGAAGACCTCCTCATTGCTCACAACGAAATCTAATCAAGTTAAGATCTTCCGTTTACATTGACGAATCTCTGAGTCAAAATCACATCTCGTCTTATCGAGAAATCGAACGGAAGACCTCCTCATTGCTCACGACGAAATCTAATCAAGTTAAGATCTTCCGTTTCCCTTATTGTTTTCTTCAATTTCTTTTTCCCAATTTTTTTTACCGATTTTTATGCACGCGTGTTCTTCGAAACCAGCTTCGTCGATTTCTACAAAACTTTCAGATGTGATAGATATTGATCTGAATCTTATTAGACTTTTTTTTGTTTTTCGTGAGATATGGACGATTTTCTGATTTTAAGAGGGTCAGCTTGTCCTGGTATATGTAACTCCTCCCAAACGACTTAAGATATTTAGTCAAGATTTTCAGTGAGAATAAAGAAAGGTTTGCTGAGTTGCATATTGGTTTTTAAATTTTTGTAGCGCAAAAGATACCGGAGCTCGGTAGGGCCCTAAAATATGTCTCAGAAAAAGTTGACACCTTTTCTTTCATATCGTCTTACCTTTTCATAATTGTTAAAACATATTGAAGAGAAGTTGTGCAAAGAGCTTTTATATAAATACCAAGAAAAAGGGTCTTTACTTTCTTGCCCTTTAATGTTATCTCTTTCATGAACAATATTTTGTTATAAGTTAGTAAGCCAAAATGTTTATATGTAAGATCTGCAACAATATATTGTAAAATTATGATCATATGCTACGTTATTAGGGGCCATAAGGAGCCGAAATGCAAAATCTTTTATTCTTCATATCTCCAAAGGGAGAAATATTTTGATATGCAGTATTGAAAAAAGATGTCCAGAACCGTATTGTTAACTATATACAACAATTCAATTATTGTAAAAATGGCCCCATTAAAATCTACAAGGGCTGGTCTCTAAATATTTTCACTCAATACAGTGAAAAGAAAAAAGAAATCTCTGAATTGTTAGTAAACAAAAAATTCTCAAAATCACAAGCCTAAACATTTGATATGAAGAACTGGGACTGACCCATCAAACAAGGGACCTGGCGAGACCAAAAGACTTTCATTTATAACTCTTTCACTATCAAAGTTTTGTTATAGATTTTAGAGGAAAAATGTTTATCATTACGATCTGCAACAATATATTGTAGAATTAATATCATAAGGAACGATATGGAGATAACGAACAGTATTCAATCCAGAGCCGATAAAACAATACAAAATAAGAGCAGAGTAAACACGGACCCCCGAAACAACAGAGGTTGGGTCATGTGCATGGAGGAGTGAGCATCCCCTGCCGACCGGTCACACCCGCCGTGTGCTTTTTGTCATGATCAGAAAATAACGGAAAATATCCAAAGTCACTTATTTTACGTAATAAGGGGTCATATGGGACCAAAGTGCTAAATCTTTGATTCTTTATAAATGGAGAAATATTTTGATAATCAAAATTCTATCAAAGATCTTAGGAAACGTATTTTTTAAAATATACAACAATTCAATTTTTGCAAATTGGCCCCATTAAGGACTTGGAGGGCTGACCCCTAAATATTTCTAATATGTATAGTTCGAAAATGTAAAGAAATTTCTGAAAAGTTGTTGAACTAAAAATCTTTAAAATCTCGAGCCTTATCATTTGATATGAAGAAAAAGGGACTGATCCTTTAAATAAGGGGCTTAGAGGGATCAAAAGACCTTCATCTATACTTCGTTCACTTTCAATGTTTTGTTTTATATTACAGAAGCAAAAATGTTAATCTTTACAATCTGCATCAATGTATGATGTTAATAAATAATAAGGGCCCATGAGGGGCAAAATACTAAATCTTTGACTCTTTATACCTCCGATAGAAAAAATATTTTGATAAGCAGTATTGGATAAATGATGTTCAGAATCGTATTCTTAAAGGCAGAGATTTTAAGCACCGCCTTCAAAAATACCTTGTCTGGGTAGCCCTGTCAATCATGTGCATGAAGGTCCATAATTGGATGCTGGAACTTGATTGACATTTACTTACTGGTCATGGGGGGCCTTCATATTAAGTTTTGATCCTTTGATGTTTACCAAACATGGTATAAAGAAACTTGTAGGAAATATTTTTTTTTTATCTTGACAATATATTTAATTAAAGATATCTTTAGTTATAAAAAGGATGATAATGTAATATACATATAAAAACAAAATAAAAAGTTAAACTTTGGTAAATAAAACTTTTTTTTTCAAATGAAATTTTTATGTTAATTCTAATTCTAATGTGCTGAACAGTAAACCTAAAGTGGAAATCTTACTGATTATGTTTAGAGCAGCACTGTTTGAAGTAGAAAAATTAGAAAAAAGATTATTATTGTTTCTAATCATCATAAATATTCTATGATCATATGTCATTTAGATTTTCCCTTGTTATTCAGATAAGATTTACATGCTATCTTTGTTAGCATGTTTCATGGTGACAAAGCCTTGTTAAGATTGGGATAAACCTAAATATCATTTTAATAAAATGTGGTAAACACAACTCTCTTTTCATTTAATAAATAGAATCTTGAGAATGAATTAAGACAAAATTTAATATGGTTGTTACTCGAGTTTTTTATGAAATAAACAAATACAACAACATCAAAAATATTTTTTTTAATATTTGAATTTATATTATGATATCATAATATGTTTCCTTTGAAATGTGTAGGGATGTTTTCAAGCATTCCAAATAAATCAAAAAAGATTTTTGAGAGAAAAAAATGAATTACAACTTTTCGCTTCTAATTTACAATTGTCTCAAAACCCCCAATACAGTTAAAGTTTGACACATGGGGAATTTCAGTGTGTATTAATTCACTTCCTGTGTATAGGGACTAGGAGACAGATGACCACAGGTAGACTGCTACAGTGTAGTCCCCAAAGGCATTCTGCCTGTACAAAATAAGCCCCTCCCTCACCTGGAATTTACCACCCTGTAAAAAATCACTGTCTTTAACAATACACAATCATTTAATTTTCGCATATAGGTCCCATTAAAAACTTGAAGGTTTGAACCTAAATATTTCTTTTCTGCAAGCTCGTAGGTGAAAAAAAATTCTGAATAGTTATTTTAACAAAAAGGCATTAAAATCACGAGCCTAATCATTTGATATGAAGAAAAGGGGACTGACCCTTCAATAAGGGGCCTAGAAGGGCCATAAGACTTTCATCTATAGCTGTTTGATGATACAGTGTATTTAAATCAAATGAAATCAAATAAGTGAAGTCTTGATATCATTATGCTTTAACAAAGATTATAGTCAAAATCATATCGAAAATTCAGAGAGAAGACCTACTCAATGCTCGCAACGAGATCTTATCTAGTTACATTCGTTTATCTTGAAAATATTTTTTCTGAACCATGCCTTTTGTTTAAGGATTATAGTCTTTTAAATCTACTATATATCAAAATTATATTGTATTTAAAAAAATTAAAAATTATTATCTCTCTTCATTGTTGACGTCTATCTGATTGACACAAGATTTCATGATAAAGTATTTTTAAAAAGTCCTATAAACTGGGTGATTCTATTTTCAACTTCTAAAAAACGTTGACGTTCTTCTGCAGAACAACAAGAGCTGACGTCACAATAACAGGCACCTGTTTCATATACGAGGCACACCCACGTATGCCACAGCTGCTATATGTGTAACTTTGACGTGATAATACTTTAAAAAATCGTCCTCGTGGATTCAGGGGGAATTGAACTTAATTATTTTTTTCTAAATAATGTAATACGGAAGACAAAAACAATATTATTATTAATAAAACAAAATATATTTACGTCTGAAACCGCATGAATCGGTTTCAAAAAGGTTATCTCAATTGGAAAAAAAGAAAAAAAATATTGAACAAATACAAAAATTAAGAGAATGTGATGACGGCCCTGCTTGTATCCAGATAACTGTTTGAGAGGGCAATACTTTATAAATTGTTTGTGATTCATTAGAGAAAAGGATCATTGATCAAGTGTAATGATTTTAAAGCTGTATGGTTTTCATTACTGAAGACAAGTGACCGACCGCGTCCTCATGTAAGTCAGGATTTCCTCTGATATTCTTTTAAAAAATCAATGAATGCAAATATAAGTAATAAACAACGATTATATTCAGTGAACATGGCATTCTGAATAGCAACTGCTCTGCTAGCGCGCATCATGGAATATGCCAGCAGAGCAATTGCTATTCATTACGCCATGTTCACTGAATAACGTTGTTTATTTCTTAAATATATATATATATATATATATATATACATATAACTGCCTGAAGAGCCGAACATGGCGAAAGCGCTTGCAGTAAATGTTTTGTGATATTTTTGGATTTTTACTTTTAAATATATATATATATATATATATATACAGTGGACCCTCATTTATCCAGACGCTTTGGTTCCCAGTCAATATGTCCGGATATGTGAAGCATCCGGATATCTGAATCACCACTTAAAGAAGACAAAATAACATTTAAAAATTTCGCTCCGTTGAAAGATCGTCCGGATACTGAAGCATCCGGATATCTGGCGTCCGGAAATCTGAGGGTCCACTGTATATAATGTAAAAGTGAATTATGTAAAAGTGAATTTCTTTGTTGTGCTTTCTATATTAACATTTCTTCACTTAGGGCAGTTATGTTAGTTTAAGAGATGTTGTAAATTGTGCTTTATAAATAATAATTAATTTCATTACAACATGTATTAGTAACAATCCTCTGTTAAAACTTATGTCCAAATAACTGTATTTCACTTCTTTTCTCAATGACCGTGTGGTGTAGGGCAGCGCCGCGAGAATTCCGTCGGCATCGAAAGCAAGTTTTTTGACTTGTCTAGATAGCCGAGCGGTTTAGCGCGCTGTCCCTGCACTACTAGGAGACAGATTCCGAAGGTCGAGAGTTCAACCCCGGGCTGGGGCGGAAGTGGGTATCCATGTAAAAGTGAATTTCTTTGTGCTTTCTATATTAATATTTCTTCACTTAGGGCAGTTATGTTAGTTTAAGAGTTGTTGTAAATTGTGCTTTATAAATAATAATTAATTTCATTACAACATGTATTACATGTAGCAACAATCCTCTGTTAAAACTAATGTCCAAATAACTGTATTTCACTTCTATTCTCAACGACCGTGTGGTGTAGGGCAGCGCCGCGAGAATTCCATCGGCATCGAAAGCACGTTTTTTGACTTGTCTAGGTAGCCGAGCGGTTTAGCGCGCTGTTCCTGCACTGCTAGGAGACAGATTCCGAAGGTCGAGAGTTCAACCCGGGGCTGGGGCGGAAGTGGGTATCCATGTAAAAGTGAATTTCTTTGTGCTTTCTATATATATATATATATATATATATATATATATATATATATATATATATATATATATATATATATATATATATATATATATATATATATATATATATATATATATATATATATATATCAAAGCAAACGTTTGCTATTTTCAAGTATTGACAGATTATAATGACTTTTTTCAATCTATTTCTGAAATTAAAGAAATCTTTTTAACCTGAATTTCCGATAACACACACCCGTCTAAAACCAAAGTATCCGGCAACATCCACCATCTTAACGATAACATGTTTTCAAATAACACGAAATTTAAATGACTGTTAACTAAACCTTAATCTTGAGTTTTATATCATTTTGTTGATCTAAAGGTATATGATTGCCCATAGAATTAATAGACCAGTTTGTCAGTGTAAAAAATTTGGAATTCTACAAAAGTTAAAATGTGAAGTCATATTCCGAATTTTTTGTAAAATATCATTTAAAAGAGCTGTAGATATTCTGGAAGAGACTGATTTGGTTTGTGCTTTTTGCTGCTGAAAGTGTAATCAATTATCTGTCATAGATCACCAACTTTGTTTGTTGAATTAGAAATTTAATGTTGAAATATAAAATTTAACATTACCTACATTTTCTAAACATTGCTTTTTTTGCACCGAGTGTCCGATAATAACCGATCGAGTAGCCGATAAGGCGTTGAACAGTTTTTTTTTTTATTTTAGTACAGTAGTGATTTCTTTGTGGTAGAAATGTATTTCTCGCATAATCACCAGTGTAAGATTGACTTGTCCGGTGTGAGACAGCAGTGTGAATTTTTTTCTGTCTTTCACTTTGTATTACTACATCACGAACGATAACGTGAACATAACGTCTTTATATAAAGAAATTGTAACAATGTAAAACAATATTACACATACATAAAGTGTTGTCATTTAACATGTTTAACTTATTAATATAAACCTATTTTCATTAGTAATATTGTCGTATTTTCAATTTTTAAATGGCAATTTTTAGATCGCGGAATGATATTTATTTTACACTTTCGGATAGATAAGTTTTTTTATTCCCAGTTTTTATCTATCTAATTAATTATAGACTTGGCTACTGTTTTAAATTGACCTTACTAGCAGACTACTATGTGCTAAGATATGAAGCCTTGACCATGATTGAAACTTGTTTTATTCCCTGTGCTTGGATTTACCATTATCTTGTACTACACCATAATTGATACATTAACTGTTCAATCTTTTCAAAATATACATTACTCAGATAGTTACTGTCTTTAAACCACCAAAGAATTACTGTAAAATACAAAGCTGCATCAATTGAGATAATACACTATGACTCCCTGGAGCTGCCTGTTGGCAGAATTCACAACATAAGAAAAAATGCATATTTATAACTTTTAATATGCAGACAAGGAAAACAGACAATAAATCAAAATATAGTGGAAAAGGTGGGATACAAAAATTTTGTGGGAAACTGGGGAGGCGGCCAGTGTTCCAATTTAACTACCCAATGTAGGGGACCCACCGGGAGCCCTATGTGAACATAAGTGCTCAGAGCCTGAACGAGTCACCGCGTTCTGAGGAGGGTAGTGATGCCTGCCCTTCTCGCCCGTCTCCTGAGAGCTACCTGGTATGATGCATGAAAGGGAGGACCCAGTAGACTGACCTACGGTTGCTCCCCAAAGAACATGCCCCAGCCTGTAGCATCCCCTCCCTAGGTAGGGAGGTGGATGAGGCACTAGCAATGGACTAGCTGTGAGCCTCTCTATTACAATTAACCTTTAAGTACTGCCTTTTGTTACTAACTTTTTTAACCAAATTGATAGTAAACATAACATATGCCCCCTGCTTTATTAGCAGGTGGGAGGAAACAACAGGTTTTCGAGCAGAATTAGTGATCAGCTACCGCAACGCACTCCCCGTCCCGCCACAGACATTAACAATGTCCCCCACAAAATTATAATAATGTTCTATATTTAACATAATAAGTAAATTATTAAGCGATGAATGTAAATGTTTATGCTCTAACCGTCCATGTGTTTATAACTGTTTGCACATAGGGAAAGAAATAAAATTTAACCTTGAAATTTAAACCCCAAGAGGTCAAAATCAGCTGGTGATATGTGGATAAGAAGGAAAGCGGATTTTATGTCAGATTTAGCCAATAATGTGTCAGTTCCCAAAGAAGCTTTAATATCTGCTGCCTCATCAATGCTTGAATAGTTAACCGAGCAGGCCATAGGGTCATTAAAATCATTGATAGAACTTCCTTCAGGATATGAGAGGTGATGAATTAAACGCATATCACCGTCCTTCTTGGGGACTAAACCTAAAGGGGAAACTTGTAAAAATACAAAAGGAGGGTTTTGAAATGGCCCTGCTACTCGTTGTAGCGCTACCTCTTTTCTGATTTTATTTTCAGCTACTGACAAATTTTCGTATAAACTACTGAGATTTCTGCATTCTCTGCCATCGTTGGCCCTGATAGTGTAGCCTAAAACCAAAAGAAAAAACCCTGAAGTAAAAATTTGGCATGTTTATAGCCTTCCAAATGTTTTGCCAATGAGCTAGTTTTTACAGGTGTCTGCCCTAGTGAGTAAACTGAGCGATTGTTTTGAGCATTTAACTTGAGGGTGTTTTCCTCCGCACTGGCTACACATGTGGTTATACCTGCATCTGGGGAAAAAGGACATGGTTTACCAGCATTGTAAACAAAACAACAACCCCCCAGTTTGTTTGCCTAATGGTACTTTATTTGAGTAACTTGCTGACTTTAACTTGTGTGTGTATTTCCAGCTGATACATACATAAGCCAGTATTCAGAATTAACTTTCCTCCATGGAGTATTAGGTGAAAGGGCTTTGCGTATACGAAACTGCTCATCATACTTGTACCAAGTACTGGACGTACTTGCTGCCAGCCGAATGTCTCTGATATATTTTAACAATTCTTGTGCTTTAGAACTAAACTTTTTTAACATAATGCTAGTAAAAATAAAAAATGCTGAGGTCCATTTCTCTATAGGTAAGAAAGTGTTTTTCTTTGGGATAGCAACATTTTAGGTGCCATTCCTAATCAGCAGGTTGCCCTGAGAATCAAAATACTCTAATTCTGCAGCTGATTTTAGGAGCAATGACAAATCGATAAACTGACCTTCCCAAATCTTATTTCTTAGTTTATTAGGAATATGGGCTCCTAAAGTATCAACAAAACTTAGCTGACATATTGGGTTATTTTGCACATGTTGGACATTATCTTGTAATGTGACCTGAGACTCACTGGGTAACTCTAATTCTTGTCCGGTACCAGTATTTGTATGCGTCTCATGGCCCGACAGGGTCGGCTCTGCAGGAGGTGGGAGAGGGAGAGGGTCCTCCGATGGACGCTGTGTTTGCACCGCCGGGTGGGGACGTTTCTTCCTGCCTCTACCTCTGGCCGCTGACCCGATATCATCTCTGCGCCGTTTATTAGCAACAGTTCTTTTATCTCTTACTGGGGACATGATTTTCTTTCCGTCTGTATTGATCTAGCCACTATGCTTGAATGTTCCAGAAGATTCTAGAAAGTTCCGGTTAACAAGGGATGGATAGCTCGTTCCATGTTGAGACCGAAATGCATGGTGGTTAACTTGTACCAAACATATTTCGTAATAGCACCTAAGCAAACCTAAATTAATTTGTACTATTTGATATTCATCAAATAATTTTGATTATTTATAAGGATTGAATTTTTCTTTATCAGTTTACACTACGTAAAAACCATTTTCAGGTACGCTCTCTCCGATGGTGTATTTAGACTTTTATTTAGATGGAAAATTTAAAAAAGTTTTTTAGCCCCATCATGGCAACATCATTGACAGGCCGTTATTTTGGATACCCCCAGTAAATAATGCGAGAAAAATAAACATTCGTTACATATTTGTGTGGGAACAGTGAATTTCCATCTAGGGTCAAGATTCACGGTCTAGGACTCGGCAAAGCCTCGTCCTAGACTGTGAATCTTGTCCTCTCGGTGGAATTTCACTATCTCACACTCGTAGTTATGAATGATTCTATTAATATCCAAACAAAATGCATGATGGGGGATATAGGAATTTCCTTGACCGTATGTGCGTCTGTCTAGCTGTCTTTCTATCTATTGAAATGTGTCCGATCCATATCATTTTTACGAAGGAATATTTTTAGCTTAACTTTCTTTAAAAAATACTCAGCAGTGAAGCAATTACACATATAAATGTACATGCATTTAAATAGAATATTTATTCATATATTTTAAAATCATGGCATCATTCAATTAGGGACAGAGAGGCTCATTTTAATATTCAAAACCGGTAACAAACGATGTTTTCTCAATAGTAGCAGAACAAGCCTAAACTGTAACATTCCAAAGTTGTGTAGATGAAGGATATGGAAATAACGAACAGTATTCAATCTCAAAGTCCATTAAACAAATATACAAAATAAGAGCAGAGCAAACACGGACCTCCGAAACATCAGAGGTGGGATCAGGTGCCATGGAGGACTGAGCATCCCCTGCCGACCGGTCACACCCGCCGTGTTATACAAAATAAGAGCAGAGCAAACACGGACCTCCGAAACATCAGAGGTGGGATTTTAGCATATAGGTTGGTTTCTAGGTTGAGGATGACCAAATAAATATTCAAACAAACTTTAAAAATCTTCCTTTAAACACCATGGTATATATTTGCATTAAAAGGTTGATTCACTGACAGGACTGGGTATTACGCGAGGTTGCTGTGGTACTCAATAAGAGGTTAGAATTGTTCATGGTATTTAAGAAGGGAAATCTTTCTCTTAAGAAATGCTGAGAGATCTCGATATCAGGGCCAACATAACTCAAATGAGCATCGAATCCCTCGTGCAATTCTTTTCATCCACTCACAAAAGGGTTGGAAAGATAGTTGAAATGCGTTTGTCTGTGTTTTTGTACCAATTGTTCTTGTACGAACAGAAGTGCCGTATTCGGATCGGGATGAATATTGAATGTTGGCTTGATTTATAGATAATTATGCTCTTTGCGAAGGGGTACTTTGCTTTGTGATACCCTTGTTTTCATTACATTTTACAAACATCTTTTTCTATTTCAGATGAACATGGCATTTTTAAAAAGAAAAGCAAATTTATTCGTCGTATTAGTGATTCTTCAGACATCAATTTTGTTTGCTATATACATGTACAATACATTAGATCTTTCTGTGAAGGAGAGAAGACAGTCAAATGTCAACCAAAATTTTAGTCACGCTAAACTGAAAGAAAGAGGATTGAAAATTTTTGATGAAATGATTGATCTTAACATAACAGATGCATACAAGATAAGGCAAACCAGAGACATTAATTTCAGATTCGATCAGTCAAACAGCAGAACTATGCACAACAATCCATCCTTCAAAGATTCAATCTCAAATGTCAATGAAGCCTTACCTTTCTGCTCGTTTTATTTCAATGAAGATGAAAAAAAGTCTTTAAGCAAAAAAGTTGCCAAAGCAAAGATTCAGTCTGTTTACATCATATATTTAACTCTTGATGTTGAAAATAACGAAGAATTACAACAAACGAAGCCCTTTTATATTGATGATCTTACCAGTTGGCAAATTGTGGATATATCAGAAAAATTCCTGGAAGAATTGCCTATTGATTTCGATCTTATCACATTAAATCTCTTTTGGGTTGACGATGAAATAATAAAAGACCACATAAAATTAAGGAAAAACATCACTTCCTGTCAGATAAATCCGGATCAAGAAGAATTGATAAAATCCATTGAACGCCTACTATGGAATGAAATTCTGGCTAACAGTACAAGTTATCTGTTATGCAATAGACGTTATGTAATAAATGGTTTTCGGGAATTTATCTACTACCTGACGACAGTTTGGATTGGATATGATCTGGAGTGTTCTGCTTGGCCAAATGAAAGAAAAACTTTAAAGAAAACTCTACCAGAAGTAATAGCTATCTTTTGTTACATTCTTTCATTTCAGTTTGTTTGGATATTTTCCGCCATAGATGTAAAGTATAAAAGAATTGGAAATAAGCTTGTACCGATATCACGTTATAGTAGGGACAAGAAATATGATTTCACGGAAGAAACGGATTATCAAGAACATGATAGACCATGTGGAATTAAAAGAATACTCTTAAAATTATTCTATGGTAAATGTTGTACAAATATTACTTGTTTAGGTCGCGTTATATATGCGGACATAATTTGTTCCTACACAAGCATGGTATGGTTGAAATTCTGCAAATGTACACCTCCGCGCAGATTAATTGCTCTTATATGGTTTTTTATTATCTTTCCTTCTGGTATCTATCGAGTAATTGTACGTTATCGTATGTATGATTCAAATTACGATAAAAATTGGAATGCAATTCGTACTAATGAGCCCTTTTTCAACTGTTTGAAAGACAAATCAACTGCTTTGATTTTTGACTTGTTGTATGCCATATTTGTTCCTGGTTTTTATATATCTTTTGTTGAATGGTGTTACAAACATTATATAAAAGATAACATCCATTTATTTTCCTGCACAAAGCGATGTTTCTCAGAATTTGACGAATCTGATAGAAATTTCACAGGAATGAATAATCGATTCATATCTCGAGCAAATATTCTTCAAAGTAATGTTAAAAAATCATGCAATGAAAAGTGTAGTCGGCGCTGCTGTGTTAAACACTCAGTTTGGTTTATCGTTGATTTTCCTTTGCAAATATTATTGAGCATTTTCCCCTTTTTTTCATTTACGTGCCATTTACATTTACATTGTTTCCGACCCTTTTTTTGGAGTTTAAGAAACAAATGCTTATCATGTATTTCTCGTGGAATAGGTGTATTTTTTTGTCCTCTTTCATACCTCTTGACATACATTTTTTTTTATCGCCCATTGTTATCATCATTCACTTTTATACTGCGGTTCGTTATGTATTTTGCTTTTGTTACTTTGGCCATCAGAATTCACCTTTTCAGATATACATTAATTACTGTTATGGCAATCGTTTACTTTGTCAGATACCTTGTTGAAATTATCAACATGAAATCTGAAATACTTAAATATTTATTTAAATATATAAGAAAAAAGGAAAAGCATCACGCTGGTACACAGACCACTGAAGTGTGTCAGATATGTGCTGAAAGAGTAGAAAGTACCACGACAAAATCTAATCTAGAATCTAAAAAACTAGAAAGCGCATCAAAAAGCAAAACCTCCACGAAAACAAAAATGGAACCAAAAACTTTTGACGCCGATATACCGATAACCACTATTAAAGAAGAACTTTATAATGAGGTGACGAAAAATCTTTTATTTGCGAAGAGAAAAAAATATTTTTTTATCATGAAAAGCTTTATTGTTGTAGGAATTCTTGTAGTTATGATCATGATTTTTTATTATAGTGGAGCCTCTAAAACTGCCCGTAATTTTAAAGAAATGCTTGAGCTAGTCCTATTTTTGATAAGCCCATTTGCTATCTCCTTGTTTGTAAAAACAAATGACAAAGAAATTCTATCAGAATGTGACAAAAAAGATATTGAAATTGCATATGACGAGTTTGTAAATGTTAAAAATGCATCAAAAGCATCAGATCAACCATTATCCAATCCACCAACCCCCACTCCAAGAACATATAATTCTGCATCCTGCCCAATATTATCATTTAAACCACAATCCATTCCAGTTACAACCACTCCAACAGTATTAAGAACTAAATCCTGCCCAACATTATCAGGTCAACCACAATCCACCATCCATTCCATCATTCCATTACCATCCACCCCAACATTATCTAATACTGGATCTTGCTCAACAACATCTACTCCAGCATCATCTGCTTCAAAATCAACATCATTTGATCCAACATCTTCTGAAACAGCATTCAGTACAACATCATCAAGCACAACACCATATCATTTGTCTACATCAAAACCTAGTTCAAAGGCAACGCCAGAACCCCAGAGTGAAATTTCCCCGGAAGACGTAACTGAAAAAACCCCTCTGATAACAACTTCTTAACAGAATTTTAAGAATGATATGAAAAGAAAACCCTTTTCAACCATTTCGAAGTTTAAGAATTTGAACATAAATAAGTTATATTTCAAAACTAGTGTTTTTCATCATGGACGTTCTAGATCTGTGGCCAAAGTTTTGGCATAAAACAGACATGCCAACACCTTACAAACGAATGTAATTCGTCCTAACTTCCCGTATCTGAACAGTTTTCTCTGGACCAGTAACTGCACCCTTTAATGTTTAAAATCGGAATTAATAAGCATATGTCTAAAATAGAAGGAATAGTGTTTTAAACACTTTTTAATTGATAATTTCTCATGTCAACTTTTTTGTAATAACTTTCAATATTAAGATTTTGTCAAAGATCAACATGTCCAAAAAATATTTTTACAATATCCCCAAAACTATATGAGGTATAAAGTTAAAACTTTTACATTCTATAAATGTTTCATTGATTAACAGATAGAAAGTATCACTTGATAAAAAATAATTGGAATAATATTACATGTAATTGAGAAAAATTCTTTTTAAAAATGCATAATTTTTCATAAAATATACATAATTAATTCCGTGCTCTTCGTGAAAAACAAAACATGCTTATCAATGAAGGGCAAGTTGGAATTGGATAGCCTCTGGAAAGTTGTTCTCCCTGTTTATTTTGTCTAAATAATAAGACTTGAAAGTGAAAGTACATTGCAAATAGCAGATTCTAATGTCAATGATTAAACGTTGACATACTCGTCGCAGTGTGCGCTGAGTTCAATTTGGGGAATGGTTGGAATGGAAGATTTTTTTTTAATTTAAAATTTCAAAGAAATAAACGAGCATTCATTTGATACACATGTAATAATAGTCTCTTCTAGGGTGATATATTGGATAGCGATGTTCATTATCATGCGACTTTTTTTTCATTTTCAACCTATAGAAGGATGTTATATATATATATATATATATATATATATATATATATATATATATATATATATATATATATATATATATATATATATATATAAATTCTTACATAAATAGAAGCCGGAAAATAAAATTAAAAAAAAAAATACTATTGAAAAAACAATTTAATTATTACAGAAATAAATTTAAATTTCTAATGTGTTGTCATTTAATATATTTCATTTATACTTAGATGGAACAACTTCAAATAAATAATAAAGTAAGACAATGAAACTTGTTTTGTTCATTTTGTCATATCAAGATACGTTGTGAATACATACCGGCATAATGTTGGTACATCTGTTGTAATTCCGATGAATTCTGCGAAACATTGTCTGGCAAAGTCAATCAACACAAAATCATTACCTTTCATACTAGGATCTCGACATGGTGAAGGAATGCCTGCAAAGCAGAAAATTTCAATTGTATTATTGAAAGAAAGTTTAATGATATTTAGGTTTTTTCAGCAAGATCCTGATTTTGTATGATGGAGTGTCCTTTTTATGAAGAAATTTAGATGAATTTATTTGTATCTAGTTACTGACTTATTTTTATTGTATCTTATACACAAAGTTAAAATTCAAATATGTAAAAATCTGTAAAATTGTTCAACTTTATTTGGTATTTAAATATTCCTCATTCTACTATCTTTCTTAAAACTCCATTTAATATGTTTTTTTTTTTTTTGCAATTGAAAGATCTTTGAAAAACTTTGAAAAAAAATGATTAGAGATTTTCATTTCACTTATATGACATTGATTTCTTTTTTACTTGCTTTCGAAATCAAGTACTGTTTTATTTTTCTTTTAGAAATAGCCATTCC
>NW_026930359.1:0-42397 GCF_032062105.1 Saccostrea cuccullata
TTTCCTTGTTTAATTTCATACACTGAGTACTCAAGTACATGTACTAGGGGCGTCCATGCTACACTCTGCGTCACTGTATATCATGCGTCCCAGGCATTGCCAGCTGATTACTACGTATGTGTAATGTTCATGCAAACATCACTTGTTATTCCCGTTAAAAAATAAAGTAAGACGAATAAGAATATGTTACAATAACAGTGAATTTAATTTCTAATGTTCATAAAATACTGTATAATCTTTCCCATCTATTTTTATACCCTTCATCAGTGTTTATTTTTATGGTAAACTAAGGAAATTACGGTTATAATCTCAAAATACGGAACAGACCTTTCCACAAGCTCCAGTTTCGATCAAACATCGTGCACGTCGCCGATGTTATTCCTTTATGATACTTTAAGACACCAAATACCGTAATCAGTCATTTTATAGCGTATATTTTCACAACAGTTGATACCTTAAGATATTGAAAGTGATCTCTAATCGCGGAGGTAAAAAGAGAGTTGAACGTTAACGGTGCTTGCGCCACCTACATTCAGGGGCGGGTAATTTGAAGTTTTATTGACCATTGTTTAATAAAAAAAATTAACCGTTTTACGGAAATTATTGAGTTTGACATCTTTGGAAAGATAAAAAAAAAAAATATAAACATATTGTGACGTCATCTTATAATTTTTATGACGTAATAACTCCGAAAATGTCGTCAGAATATAGAATTTTAGCATTCTGACCATAAAAATGACGTAACGAAAGACACAATTTGATCAAATTAAATTTCTAGAGACAACTTTTGCTCATTACTCGGACGCATGCTAACGGACGCAAATGCCAGTTGGTGGATTGTTTACTTAGACTTTATTTTATCATATGGTGTTCTATTTTGGTGATCTTCTTGTTCTGAAATGGTTTTAGCGAGTGTCAAACATAGCATGTAGAGACCTAACTGTAAGAAAAAGTCAACGTTGACAATCAAAGAAATATAGGCGATGGTGTTACCAAATTTGAAGGGATAAATTAGTCAGGTGTTTTATCCAGATTTGTGGGATCCATGAAGGCTCTAGAGAAGTTAAATTTAGTGTGCCCCATATTTTCTCGTAAAATCTAAAATGGCGGCGGCGCAGTTGTAACCCCACCGTACCTCCACAAATTCCTAACGTACCTTCGCAAATTTTCATGCATGGAAAATAAATAAGATTTTACATGTATGTGTAACATATAATTATTCATTTTTTTATTCAAAAATCAAAAGCATTAGTGAGTTTTGAGGCGCCGAACTTGAATTAATATGAAAAAAAAATGCGCACAGAAACAAGTCAGGGGCAAGATTTAGTACATTTTATTCGTTAACGGGATGAGTCTTGTTACTCAAAATATATTTGATGAAAACTGCATTTATATACTTCATTCATCTTCGCTAGCCAGGGTTTCGGATACGCTACTCTCCCCATGAACCCTTGGCATACGGTGAAGTCAAAAGACAGGATTGTTTTCGTTACGTGATTTCGTATCAGGTACGCACAGATTGCGTCATCGATAGAAATAAAGACGCGTGTTTTAAACAAAATTAAATCAAAGTTTTTTCAAGAATAATTAAGAAACAATAATTAAGTTATGCTTATTTATTATTAATAGAACAAATACTTAACTTAAATAGATTTTTAATCACATATTTAGAAGATATTGGATGACACCATAGCTACAGTGTATTCATTGAATTGCATGTTATCTTAGCTTACGGATCGTTGTTTACTTGCGTTTTTCATTCCCGAGATTAAAGAGTCAAGAAGTATCCCGAACGCAGATATCGTCATTTACAAAAAACAATTGCTGGTTGGTCGACTGGTTGTACCGAATCCTACAGTGGCTGGTATAGGATATGGTATGAAATTTTTTTTTATTAATTCGTGGCCACGAAATAAAATTCGTGGGAACGAAATAAAAATTCGTGGGAACGAAATAAAATTCGTGGCCACGAAATAAAATTCAGTGGGAACGAAATAAAATTCGTGGCCACGAAATAAAATTCGTGGCAACGAAATAAAAATTCGTGGCCACGAAATATAATTCGTGGGAAGGAAATAAAATTCGTGGCAACGAAATAAAATTCGTGGGAACGAAATAAAAATTCGTGGCCACGAAATAAAATTCGTGGGAACGAAATAAAAATTCGTGGCCAAGAAATAAAATTCGTGGGAACGAAATAAAATTCGTGGCCACGAAATAAAAGATAAAGTATCTAGTGTATTGTCAGATCGGGTTCGTAATTTAGATGTGTCCATAGACGCGCGCGCGGATCTGTAGACAAAAAGCTGAGAATACATTTTATTTACAATAGCTAAGATTATGTCCAGTGCATTTTTAAATGTATTTTACACATTTATTGCTAGATGTTTCAATAAATAGAATGTACTTGTAAGGCTTTTTTAGTCAAACACTTTATGTTTATTTATTTAACAATTAGTGGCAGAATAGGCCCCTATTATCGGGAACGTGACATCTTAAAAATTAGAGCAATATTCATATATTGTCATGATTGTTTTCACATAAAACTCAACTGTTTAATACAAATGAAAGTGTGTTTAATTCAATAAAGGTAAATGTTATTGTTAAGGGAAAAATTGCGATGAACTAGTGAGATCAGTATTGATACTTTTTATTCGTACATCAGCTCTTCCTGCAATTTACCGGCAAAAATCAAATTTCAATAGTAAATGATGGTTCAGGCATATTATTCAATATCCATAACCCATAAATCTATTTAACTCAGTCCAATTGAATGATAATAATAATAATTCCGTTCATCTTGAATGACATACAAGAGAAGAAGCTAAATATGACATTATATAGCAGAAAATTTATTTCGTTCCTACGAATTTTATTTCATGGCCACGAATTTTTATTTCGTTCCCACGCATTTTATTTCGTGGCCACGAATTTTTATTTCGTTCCCACGAATTTTATTTCGTGGCCACGAATTTTATTTCGTTCCCACGAATTTTTATTTCGTGGCCAGGAATTAATAAAAAAAATTCTCATATCATGTCCCATACCAGCCACCGTAGAATCCCAATCAAAACTTGAGAAAAAAACCTCAACTTCTATCAACACCGTATGCCAAGGGATTATGAGGAGAGTAGCGTATCAGAAACCCTTGGCTATCGAAGATGACTTCAATTTAATACGCGACATGTTTTATTTCAAACAATGGAGAGCTATATAAAAGACCGAAAATCCAGCCGTATCATGAAAATTCAAGCTAATTCAAAGAATTTGTGTCCCCCGCTTAGGGAAAAAGTAAACCATGCGCAGGGGGGGGGGGGGGGGGGGTTCGGATCTCCTTGACTGAAACTGTAGAATAATTAAGTACCAGTCCGTGTAAAAATCATGCAAAAGTGATATTTGAGTGATTCACTCAGGTTCTCAGAATTCAATGATTTTCCACACATAGATTTCTCTTGACCTATGATCCATGTATGTAAAATAAAAAATGTTTTGGATCATGGTTACTATGGAAACCTGATCAAAGTAATTTTCTTAGCAACCAGCCAATTTTTCTATTTGAAGGCACTGAAAATCACTGATCTTTAAAGCCTGAAATTATATATGAAATCTTAAACAATAATTATCATTTACTGGTATTATAAAGACACACACTTTATTTGTTTAAAACACACAAGACATTGATATTTTATATGAAGCTAGTACTATGGTAGACATTAGAATATATGTATGATTTTGCATTTTTGCTGATTCAGCATTTTCCTTGATTTGAAAGCGTGGGTTTTTTGAAAAATCCTATTTGTTGCCTAGCAACAAAATTAGATGTTTTGATAACTAAAAAGGGAAAAATGGTATAGGGTTGGGTCAAAAATCTTATAATTTTTTACCTTTTTGTGGCAGATACAATTTTTTCAAGTAATAGAAAATAACTCTCATATAATTTTAAAATGAAATAATGATTAATTATCATTAATCTCCATGGCAACAGAAAATTTTCCCTAGCAACAATGTAAAAACAGTTATTTTTTTGCCTTTTTGGTATAGATTTTGATAGATACGAATAGATATTTTTTCTTGAAAATGTGATTGGGCATAAATGTCAATTTAATATTGGTCTAATCAAGTTATTTTGGTACTTTATTAACCCATAGGTACAATTCTGAACACTTAACGACCACTTTTGTATCTACAATTTACTAGTACATTCAGGCATTTTTTTTCGCTAAATTTTTAGGGCTGAAATGAGATCTTCCACAAAAGACGTTATAAATGAAAAATAAATAGCTTCAGATACCACATTATTATGTAACAAAACTTTTGTATGGATGACAAGATTCCGTAATTAAATTATACTTGAGTTGCCATGGCAACTTAATGCACCTTGACCAGAAAGCAAACTATCTGTGACCAAAATATTTGAAATTTTAGCTTCCATTAATAATTGCTAATAATACTTTTGAGAGCATTGCAATAAGCAAACACACAGAAAGCTTTAAAATTATTAATTTAAGAAACTGTGTATTTTTATGATTACCATGAGTACGCTTTGAAGCTAGTGTTACTTAGCAACTGCGTAATATAACCAACCTTTGAAATTTACTAATGTTTTGGGTTAAAAAAAATTATTATCATTGAGATTTATTCATCATTTAAAAATTCTTATTTAAAAAATTGTACAGCTTTACATTCTAGAAACATTTCATTTGTGTATAAATGCTTTTCTGTTAACATTTTGTTTGGTATCTGCCTGTCTGTTTGTCTGTAGATTTTCACATTTGTAACTTCTTAATTAAGAACCATTTCACTATAACTTTCCACAAGAGGAGTTCAAAGTTTAACGTATGAATGTTTAGTAAATGCACGTCTTTTTAAGTCTTCTTCTTCTCGAGATCAGCAAAACCATGATTAGGCATAGAAGTATCCTCGGGTTATGGAGAAACAATGTTATTCAAATCATGACCCCTGTGGGTAGGGCAGAGCCACAACAGGTGGTTGAAGTATACAATCGGAATATATAGGAAATACTTATATCTTAAAAAATCTTCTCAAGAACCGCTAAGGCATAATCAGACATCAGACATCATCAGGTAGTGTAAATCAAGTTTCTTCAAAACATGACCCCTGGGGTTGGGTGCAGACACAACAGGGGCCCAAATATCTTATTTCTTCTTTAGAACAGCAAAACCATTATTAGTCATATTAATACAGAAGTATTCTTACGTAGTGTAGATTTAATGACACCTGAAGGTAGCTCAGGATCACAACAAGGGGTGAAAGTTTACAAAGGAGTATATGGGAAAAAGTATTTTGAAAATTCTTCCCCTCAAGAAAACAAAACTGTGATTAGTAACACATCGTCGGAAACCCACGGGTGATCTCGTCTTTACTTATCACCCGTGGGCAAACTCGCCGAAATATCGCCGTAAAATATGCTAATTTGTTGTTTTTAGTCAACCAATCAGAAAGTTGGAACTCTTCAATTTTGAAAAATACGTTTATTACTTTGCTATTTATGGTAAATATTTCGACGCGCGTTAAAACGTGCGAAGTTTGATTTAAAACATTGAAAATCAATTCGTACAGCAATGAACAGGTCACTGACATTAATATCCGTCAGATATAATGAAGGAGTACCTCTTTCTAACTGCAAAATGCACCGGTGAGTGGATTTATAAGCTGTGTTAACTACGGAATGAGTTTTTCATGTTTTTGGCAATGCCGAACTTGCATACGTAACGTGAACTGTGATTCGTTGTTACGCATCGCGACTCTGTAATGCGGCCAATCAAATGACCAATGCATATTTAATTACATACGACGTTTTTTCGGCGAGTTTGCCCACGGGTGATAAGTAAAGACGAGATCACCTGTGGGTTTCCGACGATGGAAGCCTATATGCCCACATTACTCATTTAAGCACATTTGCCTTGAAAGAACAGATATCAGATCAGTTTGAAATGTTTATGAGAGACAAACTTGAATTTACACTACCTGAAGATGCTTCCATTTCAATGTTACTAACATCGTCGGACACCCACGGGTGGTCTCGTCTTTACTTATCACCCGTGGGCAAACTCGCTGAAAAAACGTCGTATGTAATTAAATAAATGTAGATTAAACTTTTCTAAAAGGCAAATTTAATTAATTGGTACTAAAAGTAAGGTATTCTCACTGGAAAACAATTTTGAAATTCGAAAGTAAGCCATTTTTTTCAATAAGTAGAAAAATCTCTAAGGTCAAGGTAAAAAGGTCAATGTAATTGGTTTCAAAGGAAAGGTCTTGCCACATAAAATACTTATATAGAGTATGAAAGCCCTAGCCCTAACTGTTCAGAAGTTATGGCCAAGATTAAATTTTTTAACAGTAGGTCTAACTCCAAGGTCAAGTTCAAAGGGTCAAAGTTCTTGTCACCAAATAAAAGTTCTTGTCACAGGGATTAAATATGTAAAGTATGAAAGCACTAGCCTTAACCCTTAAAAAGTTATGGTTTGCTTTTTAAAAGTAGGTCAGCCTCAAAGGTCAAGGTCAAAGGGTCAAAGTTCTTGGTATCCAATGAAGGGTCTTCTCACAAGAATTACATATAAGAAGTATGAAAGCCCTATCCCTTACCGTTCAAAAGTTTTGGCCAAGGTTAAAGTTTTTTCTCAAGTACAGAAATCTACAAGGTCCAGGTCAAAGGGTCAAGGTTGTTGGTATCCAATGAAATTCTTTCAACAAAGATTACATATGTGAAGTACAAATGTCCTGGTATCTACTGTTCTAAAGATATGGCCAAAGTAAAAGGTTTAAATTTTCATTTGAAAATGCGTCAAACTCCAAGGTCAATGTCAAAAAGTCAAATTTGGTGGAACCCAAAGAAAGGTCTTGTCACAAGGAATACATCTGTGAAATATGAAAGTCATAGCTCCACTTAAGGTCAGACGAGACGTTCCTCAAAATCTGTTTTGTATATCTTCGTAATGTATGAAAAATATTCAAAATCTTCATATCATTCTGATTTCTAAACCAGTTTCTAGAATTTTTAAAAAATCTAAACACTCAAACAGGGCCTAAAAATGTATATAAAGTAACAGTTACTCAAATATCATTAGATATTCTTCTGTATTAATTATCTTCAGTCTTTGCATTCAATTCTTAGTTATTATAATGCCAAGACTGAAGAGGTCAGTCATTTCTAGAATTATAATAAATACAGTACCTAGCTTTCACTACCTCACTTGATCATTCTGGCAAGTTCAGAATCACTAGTATAACCTAGGCTACTTTTTAGCTTGCTGGAAAGACCCAAGAAGATGCAAGGACAAAATGGTAGGGCACTGAAATATTATAAACTAGGTGCCCATTTGTTCTATTGGTCTCGTATTTTTCACCCCAGATTGAAATAACAGTAAAACACAGAATGCTTATATGGCAGAGTTATTGAGCTGTGTCATTGTCAAGTCCACTCTAGAATTCATTATTCTGAACTGTGACCACCGCCACCCCCTTCAATACCTTCTTATTAATAATTTATCAATTCAGCAAATTATATTTCCACTGGTTCTGATATCTACCTCTGTGTTTTATGATGGCTACAGCGCTAACTCACCTCTCTTTTTAAAAGAATTGCTTGTAAGTATTAGAAAAAAGTGATATGGTAATGTCTTTTTCCATTTCAGTCACCCGCATGGACTAAGTCGTTAGAGCATCTGCTCTAGAAATGAAAAGTAAGGAGCTGATCCTTACGTCGCGGGTTCGAATACTACTGTGGGACGTGGTGACTGGTCCTTCGGATGAGACCGCATAAACCGAGGTCACATGTCACAATAGGTGCCGGCATGAAAAAGATCCATCACTGCTCTTGAAAGGGCCGTAAGTGCTGAGTATAGGATACAATTTGTAGCTCTCCTCCGGCAAGTGGGGGCGTCTCCATAAAAATAAAAAAATCTCGAGAGGGACATAAACAACATACAATCAATCAATCAATCTTCCATTTCAAAGTACAGCGATTGATTTCCAGATACTTTCAAAACCAATAGACCTTTTCACAAAAAATGTCATAAATAAGTTTAAACCTTTAGAGAAATCTTAACAAGGTTAAAATTTCACAAACATTCGTAGAGGTCCTTGCCAGTAAAATTTAACAAAGCTTTATGAGAGCCTTTATCTTTCACATAGAATAGTAGCTACAGAACTGTAGCTCTCTGCTAGAGAAAATTCGGACAGATTAAGCAGAGAGTTAGAGATCCTAGCGTTGTAAAAACCTTCGATTTACATCGATGATTTTTTGTCGTTACTTCGGGAAATTTATTTCGTGTACTTTAAACTTTCTCTGGCTTTTAGAATTGTATTCTATAAATAATTATATATGTAACTTATTTCTTACTAATTTATTAAAGTTTATCTACCTTTTAACGGTCCGAAACAGTCCTGTATATACAGTTTTGTAGTATATATATCAAAGTATATATCTCATAGTTTGTCGTTTTAAAAGAGTTCCGTTTTGACGTCCGTAACCAAAATCAGCCATTTGTTAGCGTTGAATGGTAAGTAAATTAGCAAGAATTTATGTTAAATGTATGATTATATTTATAAAATACCTTTTTAAAGCTGAGGGAAGTATAAAATAGAGAAAAAATACCCGACCTGAGCGACAAAAATCGTCGGCGTAAATCGAAGGTTTTTACAACGCTTGGATCTGTAGCTCTCTGCTTTATCTGTCCGAATTTTCTCAAGCAGACAGCTACAGTTCTGCAGCTAATAGAATAGTACCTAAGTCACATTAATTCAATATCACATTATTATATCCATGGTAATCATAAAAAAATATACTTTATTTATAAAAACGAATGCTAAGGTACTTGAATAACCAGTTAGTTTAGCCCATTAAGCAAAAACTGGGGGCCAAATACAGCTTTAGTGTACTTTGCAAACAAAAAGTTTTTAATGGCCAGTGTGCAACTCATAACCATGGCAACCCAAGAATTAGTTACTCTTTGGAATCTTTTCATCAACAGAGCTATTTGATATATATACTACTTGTATCTATTTGTTCCTATTTTTCATTCAAAATGCCTTTTTGGAAAATCTAATAACTTCCAAAATAAATGACTGTATGTAAAAAGGTAAAGAGGGTACAAAATGGGTTGTTAGGTATTCAGAATTGTTGCCATGGGTTAATAAAGTAAAATTAACTTATTTCAAACCCATATTAAATTGACAATTTGACCAATAACAATTTTGATAATAATTGTCGATTTATTTCAAATAAAATATTTTAAAAGGGTGAAAAAATGACTGTTTTTGCCTTGTTGCTAGGGAAAAATTCCTGTTGTCATGGAGATTAATAATCATAAATTATTCTTTCCTTTTAAAATTTATGAGGGTTATTTTTTATTACTTGAAAAATTGTATCTGCCACAAAAAGATAAAAAATTATAAGTTTTTTGACTTAACCCTTTACCATTTTTCCCATTTTAGTTATCAAAACATCCAATTTTGTTGCTAGGCAACGAATAGGATTTTTTTAAAAAAAACCACGCTTTCAAAGTCCATCTGTAAAAGATAAAGTTCTCTACTTTTATGTGAAAGTCATGCGAAATCTGTATTGGCTTGGTATTTTTTTTAAATTGACCTTGAATATTGTCAAAATCAAGGAAAATGCTGAATCAACAAAAATGCAAAAACATACATATATTCTATAATGTCTACCATAGTACTAGCTTCATATAAAATATCAATGTCTTGTGTGTTTTAAACAAATAAAGTGTGTGTCTTTTATCATACCAGTAAATGAGAATTATTGTTCAAGATTTTATATATAATTTCAGGCTTTCAAGATCAGTGATTTTCAATGCCTTCAAATAGAAAAATTGGCTGGTTGCTAAGGAAATTACTTTGATCAGGTTTCCATAGTAACCATGATCCAAAACATTTTTTTATTTTACATACATGGATCATAGGTCAAGAGAAATCTATGTGTGGAAAATCATTGAATTCTGAGAACCTGACTGAATCACCTTTTGCTTGATTTTTACATGGACTGGTACTTAAATGTATATATACTGAAGCAAATAACGTAAGAAAGGGCAAGTAAGTTCAGATTTATCGGCTAACGATTTCTTAGAACATTTCAAAACCTTGCTTGAATGTAATACAGAAAACATTAGGAATAATGAATTTAATTACGTAGAGACACAATCATCAGTATACTGTGAATTAGATCAGGAAATTACGGAACAAGAAATTGAATATGGTATTGATAAATGAAAACATGATAAAAGTAATGCAGAATATTGCATGGTTAACAAATTCTTCATTCATTGTAAACAAATACTCATGCCTATTTTATGCATGTCGTTTAATAAAATCTTTACGTCAGGCCATTATCCAGAGAGTTGGGCTACTGGGTGTATAGTGCCAGTTTTTAAGAAAGGGGATAGTAATAATCATAATAATTATAGGGGAATTACACTTGTTAGTTGCATGGCTAAATTATTTACAAGCATATTAAATAATAGATTGAAGCATTGGGATAAATAGTATAACATAACTACAGACGCGCAATTTGGATTCAAGTCAGGTGCAAGTACCATTGATGCAATATTTGTTCTACAGACATTAGTTAACAAATTCTTAAGGAACAAAAGAAAACTTTATTGTTGTTTTGTAGATTATCAAAAAGCCTTCGATTATATCAATAGAATTAACTTGTGGCTTAAAATTAGTACTCAGGGTATTCAAGGGAAATTATTTTGTATTATCAAATCTTTATATGATAATATTAAGGCATGTGTAAAATATAATGGTTTACTTACAGAGTATTTCAAAATTACGTCTGGTGTGTTACAAGGTGAAATTTTATCACCATTATTATTTTCTATGTATTTGAATAACTTTGAACGCCACTTTATTACAAATAGTTGTCAATCAATCGCACTGCAGATGATAAATATATTTTAACTGATGTATGCAGATGATACTGTTTTGATATCTGACTCATCTGAGGGTTTACAAAGAATGTCGGATGCATTATATACATACACAACGGAGAGGAATCTAACTGTTAATGTTGAAAAAACAAAAATATTAATTTTTCGCAATAGTCGTAAAATACTGGAAAATGAACGTTGGATGCACGTGATGTACAACGGTTGCAATGTTGAAGTTATTAATCAGTTTTATTATCTAGGTATGTTATTTACCAGGCTGAAGCTAGCAGCCAATAACAGCAGCCACTAAGCGCGTAGAAGCTAGCAGCCAATAAGGAAATTCATCAAAGAACTGAGAGTACTCAGACGCAGTACTGTTTTTAATACGTTATTTTAGATAATTAATGGTTAATGATTATATAATTAATGTAACAATTAATTACATAATAAATCAGATACTCAGAGGCAGTAAGGCTCACCTGAACATTTTTTTCTTTTTTTAAAACCGAAAAATGAGAAATATTAATATTACTTTATAATTTTAATCCAATTGAACAAACAAGCACTAGGAAATGGTTAACTCCTTCAGGAAGAATCCCTTTTCAACTCCTTCAGGGACCTCAAGATTATGACAGGGCCAATAAGCTAACCTGAAATTTGATTAATATATAACGATTGTAAACAGAAATATGGCACAAGTGTAAACTAGGTTAAAGTATGTTTCGAAAATTATTACTTGGACAATTTAATGGATCTATAAGACTGTAAATTACCACTATCAGTAATAAGTGGTGGTGGTGCCACTACGTGGTTCCAAATTTTGATATTACAGGCAGGTATTATACCCATGATTTATAAAGTGATCAACATTACTAGGGCAAGATAGAAGGGCCTAAGGATTATTATTTCCTGCTATCAGAAGGGGCTTTAGTGGTACCACCAGGTGGTGCCAAGTGCATGGGTAATATTTCAAGCAATCATTCGTCATCAATTATTGGTCATTAAGTTAAGGGACTTAGGGAGAATCCCTTGTCAACGTTTCAAAAGGTCCCAGGGACCGGAAAGGGCCAGTTATCTACTCTGAACTTTGGCTGTTTTGCATTTTATCCCAAAAACGCCATTAAAGATAAGCTATTACACGCCTAATCTTTGAAGTGTTCAAAAAATGATTACTGGGGCAAGGTATAGGGGCCCTAGGGCTATAACTTCACACTTTCAGAATGGGGCTGTAGTGGCACCACTTGGTGGTGCCAAGTGCGTGGGGCCTATTTCCAGCATTCATATTTTATTCATTGTCGGCCTCCTGAACAAACTTACACTGGGGGTGGGTAGGGGGCCTTAGGGGGTACCCCTTGACAGATTTCTGCAGGGTCCTAGGGCCTGGAAGGGTCCAGTTAGCTAACCTGAACTTCGATGTTTTTCATCATTGTACATTGGGAAACGGGAAAAGGGCAGCTATTATACGCCTTATCCTTGAAGTGTTCATCAAATGATTATTGGGGCAAGGTAGAGGGGCCCTAGCGCTATCATTTGCCGCTTTCAGAATAGGGCTGTAGTGGCACCACCAAGTGGTGCCAAGTGCGTGGGGCATATTTCAAGCATTCATATTTTATTCATTGTCGGCCACCTGAACAAACTTACACTGGGGGTGGGTAGGGGGCATTAGGGGGTACCCCCTGACAGATTTCTGCAGGGTCCTGAGGGCTGGAAGGGTCCAGTTAGCTAACCTGAACTTTGATGTTTTTCATCATTGTACATTGGGAAACGGGAAAAGGGCAGCTATTATACGCCTTATCCTTGAAGTGTTCATCAAATGATTATTGGGGCAAGGTAGAGGGGCCCTAGCGTTATCATTTGCCGCTTTCAGAATAGGGCTGTAGTGGCACCACCAAGTGGTGCCAAGTGCGTGGGGCATATTTCAAGCATTCATATTTTATTCATTGTCGGCCACCTGAACAAACATACACTGGGGGTGGGTAGGGTGCATTAAGGGGTACCCCTTGACAGATTTCTGCAGGGTCCTAAGGGCTGGAAGGGTCCAGTTAGCTAACCTGAACTTTGATGTTTTTCATCATTGTACATTGGGAAACGGGAAAAGGGCAGCTATTATACGCCTTATCCTTGAAGTGTTCATCAAATGATTATTGGGGCAAGGTAGAGGGGCCCTAGGGCTATCATTTGCCGCTTTCAAAATGGGGCTGTAGTGGCACCACCAAGTGCGTGGGGCATATTTCCAGCATTCATATTTTATTCATTGTCGGCCTCCTGAACAAACTAACACTGGGGGTAGGTAGGGGGCCTTAGGGGGTACCCCTTGACAGATTTCTGCAGGGTCCTAGGGGCTGGAAGGGTCCAGTTAGCTAACCTGAACTTTGGTGTTTTTCATCATTGCATAATTGGAAACGGGGAAAGGGCAGCTATTATACGCCTTATCCTTGAAGTGTTCATTAAATGATAATTGAGGCAAGGTATAGGGGCCCTAGGGCTATCATTTGCCACTTTCAGAATGGGGCTGTAGTGGCACCACCAAGTCAGGTGCCAAGTGCGTGGGGCATATTTCCAGCATTCATATTTTATTCATTGTCGGCCTCCTGAACAAACTTACAATGGGGGTGGGTAGGGGGCCTTAGGGGGTACCCCTTGACAGATTTCTGCAGGGTACTAGGGGCTGGAAGGGTCCAGTTAGCTAACCTGAACTTTGATCTTTTTCATCATTGTAAATTGGAAAACGGGAAAAGGGCAACTATTGTACGCCTTATCCTTGAAGTGTTCATCAAGGTTACCGACTTGATATCCAATGAAAGGGCTTGTCACAAGGATTACATATGTCAAGTATGAAAACCCTAGCACTTACTTTTCAAAAGTTTTAGCCAAGGCCACAAGAACAGAAATCTCCAAGGACAAAGGGTCAAGGTTATTGGTATCCAATGAAAGGTCTTTCAACAAAAAATGGATTTTTGAAGTATACATATGTCCTGGTATCTACTGTTTAAAAGATATGATCAAAGTAAAAAAAATTAGATTTTTTTTTGTTAAAGTGTGTTTAACTCGAAGGTCAAGGTCAAAAGGATAGATTTGGTGGTACACAAAGAAAGGTCTTGTCACAAAGAGTACACACGTGAAATATGAAAGTCATAGCTTCATTAAATCAGAAGTTAGGGACAAGGTTTAAGTTTTGCGGACAAACAAACAAACAGCTAGACGAACTGACGGACACGACAAAAACTATATACCCCCCAAAACTTCGTTCTGGGGGCATAATAAGAGGTGCAAAATGGCAATATGTAATAAAGATTCTGTAATGGTCTCATACTTTTAACATCGAAACTTTGCAGTTTTTAGAGGTGAAGAGATTTTTCAAACATTAAACATGATGTGAACTTATAATTAATATCATATAACATAAAGTGTATACATATGCAAATATCTAACATTAAAGTGCAAAAAAATGTGATTATGAAACACTGATGCCCCCGTATGGCAACATAGTGAAGATTAAACTTTTCTGAGATAAAAAAGTTAATATATTGGTGCCTAAAGTAGTGCTTTCTAACTGGAAATACAATTGCAAAACATGAAAGCCCGATCACCATTTGTTCCAAAGTTATGGTCAGGCTTAAGTTTTTTCGTAAGTACAAAAATCTTCAAGATCAAGGTCATAAGGTCAAGTTTATTGGTATCCAATGAAAGGTCTCTCCACAAAGATAACATATTCGAAGGATGGAAGCCCTAGCCCTAACCATTCAAAAGTTATAAGGTTAAAAAGATTTTTATGTACGTTAAACTCCAAGACAGAAAGACAGACAGACGGACACGACAAAAACTATATACCCCCCGAAACTTCGTTTCCGGGGGCATAATAAAAAAAAATTTAAAATGCACCCAACCGGTATCGAACTCACAACTCTTTGCTTGAAAGGCATACATTCTAGACACTACGTCACGGGTTCCAACTTCCCGGTTGAACAAGACAGTAATCAGTACTTAATAGTTTTGAGAAACACGATTGCTGTATAATAAAATTGCAGATTTTCTGTAAAAACAAATTATTTCGATTTGTTAAATCTTTGAACGATCAAGTTAATAAATGAAAGGCTAGGATACAATAGAACTGCCGTGTCTATACTTTGTTTACAAATTTGCGACAAATGTCGTGTTCAGTTTGACAGATTATGTTGATAGGTGACATTAGATAAGCATAAGCCTATAATAGCTGACCTTTTCCCGTTTCACAATATAAAATGATGAAAAACATCAAAGTTCAGGTTAGCTAACCGGTCCATCCCAGCCCCTGGGTCATTTTGAAACGTATACAAGAGAAACCCCCTAAGACCCTTATCCCATCCTCGTTGTTAGTTGGTTTAGGTGCCCAATAAAGCAAGACAAATGAATGCTGTAAAATAATATGCCCCACGCACTTGGCACTACCAAGTGGTGCCACTACAGCCCCATTCTGAAAGTGGATAGTGATAGCCTTAGGGCCCCTCTACCTTAACCCAATGAACACTTCAAGGATAAGGCGTATAATAGCTGCCCTTTTCCCGTTTCACAATGTATAATGATGAAAAACAGGTTCAAGTTCAGGTTAGCTAACTGGCCCTTTCCAGCCCCTAGGACCCTGCAGAAATCTGTCAAGGGGTACCCTCTAAGCCCCTTACCCCTCACCAGTGATAGTTTGTTCAGGAGGGCCGGCAATGAATAAAATATGAATGCTGGAAATATTCCCCACGCACTTGGCACCACCAAGTGATGCCACTACAGCCCCATTCTGAAAGTGGAAAGTGATAGTCTTAGGGTCCCTCTACCTTGCCCCAATAATCATTCGATGAACACTTCAAGGATAAGGCGTATAATAGCTGCCCTTTTCCCATTTCCCAATGTACAATGATGAAAAACATCAAAGTTCAGGTTAGCTAACTGGCCCTTTCCAGTCCTTAGGATCCTGCAGAAATCTGTCAAGGGATACCCCCTAAGGCCCCTTACCCATCCCCGAGGATAGTTTGTTCAGGAGGCCGACAATGATTAAAATATGAATGCTGTAAATATGCCCCACGCACTTGGCACCTCCAAGTCATGCCACTACAGCCCCATTCTAAAAGTGGGAAGTGATAGCCCTAGGACCCCTTTGTCTTGCCCCAATAATCATTTGATGAACACTTCAAAGATAAGGCGTGTAATAGCTTGCCTTTTCCCGTTTCACAATATACAATGATGAAAAAACATCGAAGTTCAGGTTAGCTAACCGGCCTTTCCCAGCCCCTGGGGCCCTTTGAAACTTTGACAGGGGATACCCCCTAAGACCCTTAACCCATCCCCAGTGAAAGATGTTTCAGGTTCCCAGAAATGGAGGACAAATGAATGCTTGAAATATGCCCCACACACTTGGCACCACTTGGTGGTGTCACTACAGTCCCATTTTGAAGGTGGGAATGGATAGCCCTAGGACCCCACTACCTTGCCCCAATAATCATTTGATGAACACTTCAAAGATAAGGCGTACAATAGCTGGCCTTTTCCCGTTTCACAATATATACAATGATGAAAAAACATCAAAGTTCAGGTTAGCTAACTGGCCTTTCCCAGCCCCTGGGGCCCTTTGAAACTTTGACAGGCGATACCCCCTAAGACCCTTAACCCATCCCCAGTGAAAGATGGTTCAGGTTTCCAGAAACTGAGGACAAATAAATGCTTGAAATATCCCCCACACATTTGGGACCACTTGGTGGTGCTTCAAAAGCCCCATTTTGAAGGTGGGAAATGATAGCTCTAGGAGCCCTCTACCTTGCCCCAATAATCATTTGATGAACACTTCAAAGATAAGGCGTATAATAGCTGGCCTTTTCCCGTTTCTCAATATACAAGGTTGAAAAAACATCAAAGTTCAGGTTAGCGAAGCGGCCCTTCCCAGCCCCTGGGGCCCTTTGAAACTTTGACAGGGGATACCCCCTAAGACCCTTAACCCATCCCCAGTGAAAGATGGTTCAGGTTCCCAGAAATGCAGGACAAATGAATGCTTGAAATATGCCCCAGGCACTTGGCACCACTTGGTGGTGCCACTACAGCCCCATTTTAAAGGTGGGAAATGATAGCCCTAGGACCCCTTTACCTTGTCCCAATAATCATTTGGTGGACACTTCAAAGAATAGCTGTTCTCTAATGGGTTTTTTTCTGGATATAATGTAAAAGCCATTACGTCCAGGTTAGCCTACTAGCCCTTTGCGGTCCCTGGGACCCTTTGTAAGGTTGAAAAGGGATACTTCCTAAGGCCCGTAATCCATCTCCAATGATTAGTTTCTTCACGTGGCCAATAATTGATGACAATTAATTGCTTGAAATATATTCTACGCACTTTGCACCACCTGGTGGTACCACTGCAGTACCGTTCTGATAGCACTAAACAAAAGTCCTGGGGCTCTTCTACCTTGCCCTAGTTACGATATGATGGGAACTTTATAAACCATGGGTATAATACCTGTCTGTAATACTAAAAATGCCCTTGGAACCACTTGGTGGCACCACCACCACCTCTTATAACTGATAACGGTTAGTAATAGTCTTATAGACCCATAAAGTTGCCCGGGTAATAATGTTCGAAACATACTTCAACGTAGTTTAATATTTCAGTTTACAATCGATAGAGTAACCAATTTTCAGGTTAGCTTATTGGCCCTGTCATATTCTTGAGTTGAAAAGGTATTCTTCTTAAAGTATCTAACTAATTCTTAGTGCTTGTTTGATCAAGTGAACTAAGATGATTGCGTAATTTATTTCTATTTTTTTCAGTTTCAAGAAAGCACATTTTTTCTTCAGGTGAGCCGTACTGCCTCCGAGTGTCTGATTTATTATGTAATTAATTTTCGCATTAATTATCCAATCATAAGCCCTTAATTTTCTAAAATAAAGTATTAAAAACAGTACTGCCTCTCAGTACCCTTAGTTCTTTGCTGAATTTCCTTATTGGCTGCTAGCTTCTTCGGGCTTAATGGCTGCTCCTATTGGCTGCTAGCTTCAGTCTGGTATAATAATAATAATAATAATAATAATAATAAAACTTTATTTAAAGAAGGTAACCTGGTTAGTGCATGCACTATTCTTCCCCAGGGCCCTCTATAATACATCAATTACAAAAAATACACAAGATACAATTCATCATATATAACAGTATAATGGTCTTAAGGGATTACAATAACAAAATTATTTGGAATAGAGTGTCCATGTACAGACATATGACAATCACAAACATTGTATTTACAATATCAAAATCTTATTATGTTCAAATAATTGAGCGACAGCTGATGATGTAATTTTCTACATTACACTTAAATGCTCGTAGAGATTGAGAGAGTCTAATGTGTTGGGGAAGTTTATTCCAAAGATGTACACCTGAGTACTGAAAAGAGGTCTTGAACAAGTTCGTACGAAATTTAGGTAATTTAAGATCAGAATTAGTTTCAGATCGTAAGTTATAAGAAGTTGAAGAGTGAAATTCGAATAAATTATGCAGATATGCGGGAGTCATTCCGCTGAAAATTTTGTATAATAAAATGTATTTGTACAGATCAACTAATTCATAAATAGTTAACCATCCAAGTTTCTCAAACAGTGGCTTAGAAGATGAATCAGGATTTGCATCAAGAATAATCCTTGCTGCCCTTTTTTGTAATTTAAATAGTCTGTCCATGTCCTGCTTGGGGACATTACCCCAAACAGTCAAACAATAGTTAATAGATGGTAAAATATAAGCATTGTAATATAGTTTCCTGGTATGAAGAGGGAGATATTTCTTAATCCTACGAAGAGTAAATAACTTATAATTTAAGGTTTTACAAACCGAATCAATATGATTTGCATACTGTAACTTATCATCAATGTGTACACCAAGAATTTTTTCAGTTTCAACCATTTCAATTGTTTTGTCCGAGGCATAAAGTTGTAAATTTGGATTTTCTAGTCTAGATTTTCTTTGCATTGTTCCCATTAACATACATTTTGTTTTATCTACATTTAAAACCATTTGATTTTGAGCACACCATTTCTCAATTTCACAAAGATCTGAATTTAGTGTATTTTCTAGACATCTTGCATTATGATTATTAGAATACAGAGTAACATCATCAGCAAACATATCAATATTTGAATTGTTTATATGTAAAGGAAGGTCGTTTATGTACAATAAAAATAAAAGTGGGCCCAAAATTGACCCTTGAGGTACTCCTGCTGTGACGGGTAGAGTTTTGGAGACACATGTTCCAAATTTAACACACTGGGTCCTATTGTCAAGATATGACTTAAACCACTTTATAGCTGTTTGGTCAAATTTGTAATGGGTTAATTTCTCTAGAAGAATATCATGATTCACCAAATCAAATGCTTTACTAAAATCTATAAATGTAATACCGATTAGTTCACCACGATCCATTGCATTAAGCCAACTTTCTGTTAGTTTTGTAAGTGAAGTTTGACAAGAATGAAGTTCCCTAAACCCAGACTGTGATTGCGTTAGTAGATCAAATTCATTAGTGAAGTTTTGTATGAGCTTAGCTACATGTTTTTCTATCAATTTAGATATAGTTGGTAGGATAGAAATAGGTCGATAGTTATTTGGGTCTGCTTTGTCACCTTTCTTAAAAATAGGTGTTACTTTGGCTTGTTTAAAATTTGTCGGGAAAATACCACTTACTATGCTAGCATTGATAAGATGAGTTATAGGTTTACATATACATTTAGATGCGACTTTCAAAAGACGCGGTCCAATAAAGTCAATGCCAGCTGATTTATTGATATTTATAGAATTTAACATGTTAAAAACTTCACTTTCCTCAATTTGATGAATACTAAAGAAGGTTTCCTCATCAAGTTTAGACTTAACAAAATTACATAATATATTGGGATCATAATCATGTTTTGGTATTTCCAAAAGAAGCTTGTTAGAGACATCTGTAAAGTGGTTATTAAAAGTATTTGCAATATCCTGTAGATTATCAACAATTTCCCCATTAGAAGACACGTGAGATGGAGTTGTATTCTTAAGATTACATGTTAATTGATTAAGATAGTTCCACATTTCTTTATACCCGCACTTTCTAAAGAAAGTTCGGGTATATTGTTGTTACTCATGTCCGTCCGTCCGTCCGTCCGTCCGTCCGTCCGTCTGTCACACTTTTCTTCCCTGAACTCCTCCTACATTTTAAATAGTAGCTTAATCATCTTTTGGGAGATGGTTGGTGGGGTCATGTAGATGTGCAGTAAGGTTTCGGAATTTTGATTTTGCCCCGGGGGGTCAAATGGGGGTCGAAAAATGACGTTTTTTGTGCAAAAAGTCCCGTCTTCCCTGAACTCCTTCTACATTTTACTCAGCAGCCTAATCACCTTTTGGGGGATGATTGGTGGTGTCATGTAGATGTGCAGTAAGGTTTCGGAATTTTGATTTTGCCCCCGGGGGTCAAATAGGGGTGAAAAAATGACGTTTTTTATGCAAAAAGCCCCATCTTCCCTGAACTCCTCTTACATTTTACTCAGCAGCCTTATCATCTTTTGGGGGATGATTGGTGGTGTCATGTAGATGTGCAGTAAGGTTTTGGAATTTTGATTTTGCCCCAGGGGGTCAAATGGGGGTCGAAAAATGATGTTTTTTATGCAAAAAGCCCCGTCTTCCCTGAACTCCTTCTACATTTTACACAGTAGCCTAATCATCTTTTGGGAGATGGTTGGTGGGGTCATGTAGATGTGCAGTAAGGTTGCGGAATTTTGATTTTGCCCTGGGGGGTCAAATGGGGGTGGAAAAATGACGTTTTTTATGCTAAAAGCCCCGTCTTCTCTGAACTTCTCTTACATTTTACTCAGCAGCCTTATCATTTTTTGGGAGATGATTGGTGTTGTCACGTAGATGTGCAGTAAGGTTTCGGAATTTTGATTTTGCCCCAGGGGGTCAAATGGAGGTAGAAAAATGATGTTTTTTTATGCAAAAAGCCCCGTCTTCCCTGAACTCCTTCTACATTTTACACAGTAGCCTAATCATCTTTTGGGAGATGGTTGGTGGTGTCACGTAGATATGCAGTAAGGTTTCGGAATTTAGATTTTGCCCCGGGGGGTCAAATGAGGGTTGAAAAATGACGTTTTTTGTGCAAAAAGTCCCGTCTTCCCTGAACTCCTTCTACATTTTACACAGCAGCCTAATCACCTTTTGGGGGATGATTGGTGGTGTCATGTAGATGTGCAGTAAGGTTTCGGAATTTTGATTTTGCCCCGGGGGGTCAAATGGGGGTCGAAAAATGACATTTTTTATGCAAAAAGCCCCATCTTCCCTGAACTCCTCTTACATTTTACTCAGCAGCCTTATCATCTTTTGGGGGATGATTGGTGGTGTCATGTAGATGTGCAGTAAGGTTTCGGAATTTTGATTTTGCCCCGGGGGGTCAAATGGGGGTCGAAAAATGATGTTTTTTATGCAAAAAGCCCCGTCTTCCCTGAACTCCTTCTACATTTTACACAGTAGCCTAATCATCTTTTGGGAGATGGTTGGTTGGGTCATGTAGATGTGCAGTAAGGTTTCTGAATTTAGATTTTGCCCCGGGGGGTCAAATTGGGGTGGAAAAATAACGTTTTTTATACAAAAAGCCCCGTTTTCCCTGAACTCCTCTTACATTTTACTCAGCAGCCTATTCATCTTTTGAGAGATGGTTGGTGGGGTCATGTAGATGTGCAGTAAGGTTTCGGAATTTTTATTTTGCCCTGGGGGGTCAAATGGGGGTCAAAAAATGACATTTTTTATGCAAAAAGCCCCGTCTTCCCTGAACTTCTCCTACATTTTAATCATCTGTTGGGAGATGGTTGGTGGTGTCAGGTAGATGTGCAGTAAGGTTTTGGAATTAAGATTTTGCCCTGGGGGGTCAAATATGGGTCGAAAAATGACGTTTTTTGTGAAAAAAGCCCTGTCTTCCCTGAAGTCTTCCTTAATGTTACTCAGAAGCCTAATCATCTTTTAGGAGAGTTAAATATTTTAAAAATTATGTAAAACATCAACGTCAAGGGGTAAAAAAAAGCATCACATGCTGGGAAACACCTTGAATTCTTATGAGTAATTAATGACCTTTGATCTTTTGACTTCAATCCCCCATATGTCAAATGTGAGAGTCATATCTCATCTCAATCAAAAGTTATAAGCAAATGCAACATTTTTGAAAAGTAGAGGCTTGACCTCTTCAAGGTCAAGGTCACAGAGTAAAAATCATGATTTATTTGGAAAGGTCTTATCACAGGTAATAATCTACATGCATTATGATATGAATGCCCTAACTTTTCTCCTTCAAAATGATGAATTTATAACAATTTAATTTTTTTGCAAGTAGGTCAAACTTCTAGGTCACAGGTAAAAAAAAACAAGATTTGTTTGTGAAACACTATGCGCCCGGCGGCAACAAAGTTCAAAAAATCTATTTTTAGCATATTGATCACAGTCAAGGTCACAAGGTCATTGACCATGGTGTCATTCGAAAGAGCTTAATCAATGGAGTATGCATACCAAATATGAAGTCTCTATCTCCTATGGTTCAAAAGTTATGGCAAAAAGTGTAAAGAGCTATTTTTAGCATATAGGTCACAGTCAAGATCACAAGATCATTGACCTTGCCGTCGTTTGAAAGGACTTTATCGATATCGTATGCATACCAAATATGAAGTCCCTATCTCCTATTGTTAAAAAGTTATGACAAACAGTGGAAAAAGCTATTTTTAGCATATAGGTCACAGTCAAGGTCACAAGGTCATTGACCTTGATGTCATTTGAAAGGACTTTATTACTGGAGTATGCATACCAAATATGAAGTCTCTATCTCTTATTGTTCAAAAGTTATGGCCAAGGTTAAAGTTGACAACAGACAGACAGACAAACAGATAAACAGACAAACAGACAAAAAGACAAACAGACAGGACAAAAACAATATACGCCTGGGATCTATCGATCCGGGCGCATAAAAAAACCATGCCATTCTCACAGGTTAATACTAATACATAAGTTTAATATTCACTAGATATGACCGTGATGACCAAGGTTAAATTTATTGAGACAGATGGACAGTCTGACATACAAATATACATATTTCTATATGAATTGGGTAAAATTGGCCCAGTGGTTCTAGAGAAGTTAAAAATGTAAAAAGTTTTCAGACAAACAGATGGACGACACGTCACGACAGACGTTACATGTTAAGGAAACCAGAAAAGCTCAAATGAGTGTTTTGAAAGGGTTAGAATATGGTTGCAGTATTTGAAAAGCTGTTTTTTTCATGATATACATGACCAACATATTCATGTTTTATATTTTCTTTAGTAATTTGTTTGTTTGTTGTGAATAAATCTCTCTTGGGAATTTTTCCCTCATATGGAGACACCACCAAATAATAATGAAGACAAGATGTGTTTGTGAAACACTGATGTCCCTGTATGGAAGCCTATGGCGAAGGTTGAAGTTTCTCAAATATATGTCAAACTCAAAGTTCAAGGTCAAAGGATTCAAATTATTAGTATCAGAAGAACGTCTTGTCACAAGGAATGCACATGTGAAATAAAGATATCCCTAGTAATTCCTGTTCAAAAGTTAATTGCCAAGGTTAATTTTTTTTAAGTGGTTCAAACTCTAGGGTCAAGGTCAAACATATTTATAATTGTTGACAATTCACAATGAATACACATGTTAAGCATGAAAGCCCTAGCACCTATTGATCAAAATTTAGGCCAAGTTTAAAGTTTGGTATTTTTCTTGTAAAAATGTGTATCCTAGGTCAAGGGATTTCAGGTAAAAATTAATGGTACCCAAATAAAAGGTCTTAATTGTCACAAGAAATAAACCTATAAAATATAGAAGCCATTTGTGTAGCCCATCCCACTTAAAACTTATGGGCAAGGTTATAATTTCTGCAGACAAATAGACAGACATAATATAAACACAAGAAACAAAATATGTATAATTAGTCAAATGGAAAAAAATATACTATTTAATTGGAATCACAAAATAGACTGGGTAGGGAGATTGGAATCCCCCCATCCCCCCCCCCCCTGGAATTTGCTTTGTTATTTAAACAAGACTATATACTGAAGCAAATAAAAAATGACTTTGGACATCCTCCCCCTAACTGAGAAAACATTGACCACACTATCATTGTTTTTATTTTGTTTATTTAATTTCAGTTTTTTTTTCTCCTGCTTGTCAGGAAATTCTGGGCTGGAAATTTTTTGACTGAGATGTGAACCCCTCTCCCTACTCCCGAAAAAAAATTCTGGATCCGCACCAGTATTGGCAGTAACTGAATTGAATGTCACATCGACAATGGCAGATAACTTCACAATATGAAATTCGTCTAGTGTGCCATGCGATGATCTTTGACCCTTTTTGAACTTTAACCTAATCGTTTGGGTTTATTTTACTCCCCACTATACTTAAATACTTACCACTGCCATACATGTTTGTCTCGTCAACTTCATGAAATATAAATCCAGTTATAACACAAAATGAATTAATCCAATGCACACCAGACTGCAGCCATTTGTGCTAATTCCATTCGACAAACCTTCGTCGATTCCGTCACCTTATCAGATGAAGTGGGAATCGGCCGAGGTGTGCCAAATGGTGTTTAATCTAAAAATATGATAATGGGTGACGCAACGTGATGTGATGTAGAAATTTACATGTTAACATGTATAGTACAAGAACAAATTTTAAATTAATTCATAACAAACGATGTTTTAACAAAACTTTTCCATCTAGCCTATTCCAAATAGTATGTACTGTGTGATTGTGGTGTCGACGGGGGGGGGATTAATAAATTTAAAAAGGTCCTATTATGAGCAAAACATTTATCAAAATCTAATTTACATCATTAATAGAATTCAAACTGGTATATAATGAATTAAGCATGTAAAATAAATATAAGAGGTTCTGAGTTATAGGTCACAGGGCCGGTCTGAGAATTTCATACTCAGTTTGATGAATACATGTAAATCATTGGTGTCGGAAGCAAATTCAAAGTGGGGGGGGGGGGGGGGGGGGGGGGGGGGGGGGCTAAGGTGTAAAAAAAAATTTTTTACACAAAAAAAAAAAAAAAAAAAACATGAAAAGCAAAAAAAAAAAAAAAAAAAGAACGAAAATATCAATTTCCCAAACACGAAAATCCTATTTCGGGGGGTGGGGGGTGGGGTGGGGGGGGGGGGGGTTGAATTCGAACTTCAGTACCATAATTTTGTTTTCTATACACTACCTTTTTCCCATTTTTTACCTACATGTATACTGCCATGTGTCTGTGGAAAGTGGGGGGGGGGCTAAACCTATGAAGCAATGTTCAATATCTATACTAAGTATATGTTTGGAAAAAAAGCACCGGCCCTAGCCCCCCCCCCTCCCCCGGTTCCGACGCCTATGTAAATTATAGAATTATTTTGACTTTTTCCTTGGAAAGCCGGCCAATATGTAGGAGCGTGTTTTAGAGGCAAACACCTTAGTGCGGGTATTACTGTCTCATGACAGCATCTAGTTTGGGATTTGAACTCTGTTCAATCGCTGTTTTATAGTAAGAAGATTTTGACTGAAGATTTTGACTTGTCTATAAGAAGACCAACTTTGTTTCGATAAAGTCTATAGTTCTCCATATCTCCTTCTTTGTGGTAAGAGTCCCGTAAATGTCTAGCATTGTTTATTTCTTGTGTCATCCATTTAGGACGGATTTCACTTTTTACTCGTTTAATTTTAACCTGTGCATGCTGGTCTAGTACGCTATTAAATAATTCATAGAATTCAGTTAGTATTTCATTAGGGTCATGCATCTGGAGGAGATTGTTAAAGTCTACATCTTTTAAGTCTTGGAGGAATTTATTTTCATCAAATTTTTTAAAGTCTCTATACTGGATTTCTATGTGTTTTCCTTTTTGTGGCATGCATTTTGTTTTTCTAGTAGCACATACTGGATAGTGATCAGAGATGGCAATAAAAGGTACATTTACTTCACACATGTTATCTGGTTTATTGGTGTAAAAGTGATCTATTAGGGTGCTTGAGGTATTAGTTACTCTAGTTGGTGCTGTAATTAATTGTGAAAAACCAAACTCTTCTAGAGCATATGTCCAACTTTGTGGGGGTTCTTTGAATAAATTTTAATTTTACAGAAATTTCTATATTAAAATCACCTGTTAAGATGATTTCAACATTGTCACAGCAGGAGGCACAATTAATCTCTCTAGCCAGGTCCTCTGCCCAGCAGGAGGGAGCAGATGGTGGACGATATGCTGAACAGTAATAAATTGGTTTAGAATTCTTTATATTTAATTCTAGCCAAATTGTTTCAATATTACCAATTTCAAAATCAGTTCTACGATTGTATCTTATATTTTTAGAAATGTATACTACAATTCCACCACCTGCCCTCAAAGTGCGATCCTTCCTTTCTATTTCAAAGCCATCAATATTCAATTCAGAATCATTAACATTTTCATTCAAAAAGGTTTCACAAAGTCCTAGAATATCAAGAGTTTGTTTGTTTTGAATCATAATTTTTATTTCTTCAATTTTTGGCATTAGGTGACAAATGTTAAGATTTCCTAATTTTAAGCCTTTTTTCGTCAAACCAAATTCATTATTGCTTGTTATGTTATTTTTAGTTATAAACACAGTAGATTCGTCTGATTGTGAAACCTTCTTGGAAGCAGAACTAGTAATATTTCTATTCGTCTTAATGATATTATAAGAGTTTGATAAAGTGTTTGAGTTAATACTTGAATTTTGAACAAATGCACATGAGTCTTTATAGTCACGACATGAACAATAAACCTTATTACATTCCGAGCATAAACAATGAAGAAGAGAAAATACATTATTGTTATTCATTATCCCTCGGGAATTGGTAACGGCTATACTTCCATTGCCCGTTTCCTAGTAGGTACGCGGGCAGAGCTTGGTTTTGTGTCCTAGCTCTCCACAGTTCCAACAGTCCAGCTTTCTCCCATGCCTGCAGTATCGCGATATATGACCACTTTCCCCACAGAAATAGCAGTAGGTTGAACAGAAGGAATCATTGCCAGCCGATGTTGTAATTTTTTTGGCATTTTCGCGCACATTTCCTGTTCTCAGAATATTCACATATCCTTGGTAGATTTTCAGCAGTGCTGCAGTACCTCTGTCTGACAGGTGGATTCCGTCTTTCCAGAAGTATCCCTGATTGAACCTTCCATCTCCAAAGGACCTTGAAGTAGGGATCACAGTGACACCATACATTTCGCACACATCTTTAATAACTCCATTAACATCACTGACATTCGTATCACGCCTTGCCAACACTTCTGAAATATACACACGTAAACTGGGATTCCGATGTTGGAGGTCTGCGATTATTTCTGAAAAATCGTGTTCAATCCCCTATTGCATCCCGCCGTCTTGAAGCATCATTTCCACCAGCTAAAATAATAATACTCTGATATGATGACACATCCATTTTTGTAAGTTTTGTCCTTATATTAGAGATGGTTGCTCCTCGATTTGTGCTGACCTGTACTGTTGAAAGCAATCCTCTGGTACGGATCCTTTGTAATATCGAGCTCCCTATGATGAGGACAGATTTGTCCTTTGGTTTCTTTCCAGGTTGATTTTTAGGATTGGGCAAAGCAGTAGCATTCTTGATCTCTGGAGCCTCGCTGGTATCCGTCATGGTACTGCTGCTGGTTAAGGGCGCTTTAATGTCATACTGACTATGCCTTGATACACCGGGCCCAGGAATTTTAATTCCATCTGTTGATGTCTCCTTCTCCTAACCCTAACCCTAACCCTAACCCTATGTTCTGGGAACAGAAACATTTTTCATGTCAAGGTAAAAAAGCTATGTACGGTGTAAATAGTAAAATAAGGGATTTGCATTTTAACGTAGAAACACAATTAGCTGTATTTACTTATGTTAACAGTGTTATGAGTTATGGAGCTGAAGTATGGGGATTTCACAAGGGTCAAAATATAGAAAATGTTCACTTAAATTATTGTAAAAGAGTCTTAAAGGTCAGACAAAGCACTAGCAATGATGCAGTTTATTGTGAATCAGGTAGATTTCCACTTATACTTGAAAGGAAAAAGAAAATTTTGAAATACTGGGTGAAATCAAAAAACAGTGATAATTGTATATTACAAGCATGTTATCAAGATATGATTGAAAATAATGATGAATGGATTGTAAACATTAAGAAGGAATTCCAAAGGCTTGGTTTAGCTGACATGTATAATAGTGATTTTATTGATAATAATACTCTGAACATTATATTTCAAAGAATGTATGACTGTTATAAACAAGAAATTATGGCAAGAATTTGTAATTCTCCTAAATATTTTCTATTTCAACATTTAGTGGATAATGTTGCATTACAGACTTATTTATTTAAGAAAACCACTGCATTCTAAGTATATAGAATACCTATCAGTAGTTTAAGGCTATCAGCTCATGATTTAAGAATAGAAAGGGGAAGGTATAGTAATATAGGAAGAAAAGATAGAAAATGTGAAAAATGTAGGTCAAGTGAGATAGAGGACGAATTTCATTTTGTATTAAAATGTCCTCGATATGAAGAACTTAGAATTAAATATATCAAGTGTTATTATTTTTAAAAACCATCAGTATTTAAATTAGTACAGCTACTGAGTTCTACAAATACTAAAGAACTTTGTAACCTTGGCAAATATTTGTATTTTTCTCATCTATTAAGAAATGATGTTCTAAATAATAATTATTTGATATTGTTATGCAATTAATACATGTATATTGTATAGCCTGTACAATCTTATGTATGAATATTGTATACCTATGAGATGTTATGTCTCCGGTTCAAATAAAATACAAACTGTAAAATACAAATACAAATAAAATATGCCAATATGAATATAAAGGTTTGATTGTAAAGTCACATACATGTATATATTCACGTTCGATATATTGCCAAAATTTAACACAATGCATGGTGTCTAATTTAACCTTTATTAAACAGTTCTAATAGATGTAGATAGAATGTTCTATCGTTAAAATGATATTGTCCTACGGACCCGGTTTAACGATAGAATTCGTTCCGTGTATTCGTAATGTAGCAGAAAGAAACACGGGCGATAGTGCATTTACTAGGAACAATCTAGAGAGTTCCGAATGTAAACATTTGAATGGAGAGAAAAACGTTGAGAAAATTTATTGGATTTACGTATTTATATGGATTATTTTTTGGGATAAAAGGCATAAGCAATCTCAAGAAGGTTTGTTTTGATTATTTTGGTAGTTATTTCCAGTGCAAATCATTTTATATTCTTCAAAATCGTTTGGGAGCGGATCCGCTCCGATTTGCTACGTTGTAAGTATATGGGACGTATTCTAACTGTGGTGAGGGCCTGTACCGAGACACAGTTAGATTATTCTAACTATAATAGATGTACTAAGAATATAAAAGAACCTGTTTTATACGTAACAACTCACCTTCATGTCCCTGTGCTAAAAATAGCGACATGTAATATACAATCAATACTAATAAAACAAACGGGGCGGGGCACTTTGAGAGGGGTGAGAGAGGTCCTTGGGACTTACATTGCAAAAGCTCAACAGCCTCTTGAAATATCGCCCGAAAACGATAGTGTTACACACAAACAGAATGTATACATTTATGATCTTGAAGTTTGGCCTTTTGACCTCAAAATCAATAGGGGTCTTCCTTAAGCCACAGGGAGTTGTTATGTAAAATTTCATTGTAAAAGCTCAAAGGGTTCTCGAGATATCGCGCGGAAACGAAAGTATTATAACAGACAGAATTTGCGAATTTATGACCTTGACCTTTGATCTTTTGACTTCAAAATCAATAGGGGTCTTCTTTAATCCATAGGGAGTTGCTATGCAAAATATCATTGCAAAAGCTCAAAGGGTTCTCGAGATATCGTGTGGAAACGAAAGCGTTACAGATAGACAGAAAGACAGACGGAGAGACCCAAATTAATATCCCCCACTTTTCAAGCGGGGGACAAAAATTCTTAGATGAATATCGATGATAGAATAACCGGACATAAACCCAATCTAATTAAATTCAGACTTCTTAGATCCGCGCCGTATACACTCTGCGTAAGAAGATCTGACATAACCCGACCAGGGGTCATGTTCACGTGAACTTTATCTTAGCCAATCAGAACGTCGGCTTTGAAACCGTCGGTGTTTACTCAAAATACATCGGAACACCGAACGTATTAGTAAATCTCGAGGTAGTACCATTACAGTGTAAACGATGTGTGTTGTTTATGTTGTTTTTCCTTCGTCGTGAAGGAAATTGACGAGAAAAGGAAGAGTTTTGTCAAAAAACTACATAAACTGAAGTTGAAGTTAACCGACGAAAAAAACGAACATCATAAGTCAGGTAGTGGAGCTCCCTCCACAGGCAACAGGCGTATGTGTAAGATGTTTCGCAAAAGTTGAGGTGTTGAAATATAGGAAAGAAATAGACAGCATTATTAGTAATTTTGAGGAAAGCCGGAGACGATTTCTGTCCAAATCTCCAAGATCCGTCAAAAAGCGAGGCTTACGATCGCCAGAGGTAAGTTGACCTGACATAACGTAAAATTGATCAGCTGATCACGAATATGTATACATCTTTTGTGGTCAGTCTGTGTTGAATTATGTAAACATCATGGACTTTTCATCCGTCAATACATGACAATAAATGATATCACATTAATTATCAGTTTAGAAGTATGTTACACGAACATATCTATAATTGCATTTATTAATAAAGTTTTACATTCTAATTTAAAATATGCATTGGCTAAACCTGAAGAATCCTCATAACTAGGCCTACATGTTTTAAACAGGTTCCAAACCTCTAAACAATAAACAAAGGCCATGTCTTTAGTACAGTACACGTTTTGGATTAAAATTATAAAATACAAGCTAATTCAGAGAATTCGTGTCCCCCGCTTAGGGAAAAAGTCGGAAAACCGAATTTGTAGAATTATTAAATGTATACATGTATACTGAAGCAAATAAAATACATGTATGTCAATATGCAAATAAAGATTTGATTGCTTATTCTTTATTATGTGTATATATAGAAGATTCTTTTTATATGGAATATTTATCACACTGTAATGATGATTTCATAACTTCATAAATTATTCTTTTCACATGCTGAATACTATCATTAAAAAAAAGAAAAGTTTTTAAAAAAAAGGGGGGGGGTTGTCCGAGTCTAGATCCCGTAACCTCTCAGATGTGAAGCGGGAGACATATCACTGGACCATGGAATCGCTTTAAGAGAAGTCAAGTATATAAAGAAGTGAAGTCACATACATGTATATATGTATATTCATGTTCGGTATTGTTAAAATTTTACACAATCCATGGTATTTGATTTATTTAGCCTTTATTAAACAGTTCTAATAGATGTAATAAGAACATAAAGTCCGCCGAGAACCTGTTTTATACGCAATAACTCTCCGCATGCCCCTATGCTAAAAATAGCGACATGTAATACTGTAGATCACTAAATTTTCGCGACACCTTATTTTTGCGAGATAGTAATTGTCTCTTGATTAGCGAGACAAAATTTTCGCGAACTGTGGTCATTGCTCTATATGTTCTTAAGGAATACTATTATACGCGAGAATTAAATTTTCGCGAGTTCACTGTCTCGCATAATTACGCGAAAATAAAGTTCTTGCGAATAAAAAGTGATTTACAATACTCAAAATACTAATAAAACAAACTGGGCGGGGCACTTTGAAAGGGGTGAGAGAGGTCCTAGGGAGTTTTGGTAAAAAATTACATTGCATAAGCTCAAAATCTTCTTGAAAATGATAGTGTTACACACAAACAGAATGTATACATTTACGACCTTGAAGTTTGGCATTTTGACCTCAAAATCAATAGGGGTCTTCCTTAAGCCACAGGGAGTTGTTATGTAAAATTTCATTGTAAAAGCTCAAAGGGTTCTCGAGATATCGCGCGGAAACGAAAGTATTATAACAGACAGAATTTGCGAATTTATTACCTTGAACTTTGACCTCTTGACCTCAAAAGGGCGTTGCTATGCTAAATTTCATTGCAAAAGCTCAAACGGTTCTCGAGATATCGTGTGGAAACGAAAGCATTACAGACAGACAGAAAGATGGACGGACAGCTAGACAGACAGACGGACGCCGGACAAAATGTGATCAGAAAAGCTCACTTGAGCCTTCGGCTCAGGTGAGCTAAAAACTGATATAGACCTAGGAATTGTTTAAACGGAGAAACGATATGCACCCAGAGTACTTGATTTTTTTCATGCCACAATATATTCAGAGAGAAAATGAATGCACAGTTAATGTCCATTTGTAGTCAAGATGTGAAAAATAGATCAAGTCAAAAATGGCTTTGATCATATGTTGTAGATATATATGCTGGCACAACAAGTAATGATCTCTCGCAATGTATAAATCATTTGCAATATGATTTCAATTGAAAGCCGCTGTTCATGACATTGTAAAATCATGTAAACAGGACGGGTTTAAGTCCTTACCCAGCTCCAGAGATTCTACTCAAAGTATAAGTGTATGAGGAAGTAATAGCGGGCATTGAAAATCAATGACGTTGTCGGACATCATGAAACTAAATGTCGACGGCGCCAGGTGATCATATAATATCATTTTTATTTTATCATAATTTGACAAATAATGAACGTATAAAGGTAAAATATTTTCAATATTTCTTTATTTTTTGTTGTTTTTTATTCCCTATAAATTTTGAAAGCACAGATAGTACTCATTGTATAGCCTCAGTCCATGAACCTTTTCATAAGCCCTCGTAAGTGTCGCCCTGCACTGCAGACGACACAAAAAGGCAGAAAAATGGAGACCATTTAAAATGTTTCAACATATGCAATATGAAAATAAAATATTAATGAAAAAAAATTCCTTTGACAAGTAATACATACTTGCAGAACAGACTGGAACGTCTTTAAATTTCTCCATAAATTTAATGTCCATAGCATTGTCCAAAGGTCGACATTTACAAATCTCGACAACTTTTTGAAATCTGCAAATTTCTAGACAAGCCTACAAAAATACAAGTTTTTTATCATTACACGTTCATCCAATTTACAGATTTGTTTGTTTAGAATCGTGCCTATTAAAAGGGTAAATATTGTTATTTTAAACATATTATAGGATAAATATATTACTGGACTTGTAAATATGGTCATCTTTCGTAATTCAACCCATATTATGCTTATTCTTCTTTTTATGTAATGCTTTCTTACCTCCTAACTAAATGGGCATTACCAAATGTATGTTAGTTAGCTGGTTGCAAAAATAACGACGGTTATCTTGTTTAAATCCCATTGTTCAACTAATAAAAAATTTATATATTGCACTTTCTTATTTAAATTTTCTCCAATACTTTATCCTACTTCGTGAGCAAATAAACTTGGATTACTGTCCTTTATAAATATGAGAAAACAACGCGTAATATATTTATCAAATAAATCACATATCATAAACAAGAGGCCCACGGGCCTTATAGGTCACCTGAGTATCCCGTAACAACTTTCCAACCATTGAATTTGATATGTGCTTTAAACCAGAGGCCATGAAACTCACACTTTTGAAAGAGACACCATTGCTTATCATCATTATACACTTAGCATGCTTACTTTGGTTACTTAATACCCAGAGGTAAATGATGAGTCAGAGCAACAAGGAGATAATGAATTTCTATTTTACCAGTTGAGCACCCCACAGGAACCAATGACCCGAGGGCCACATATTTCAAAATTTTGGAAATATTATCATGAATTTTCTTTCATCATAAATTGTTGATTGATATCAAAGTGCAGATTTCAAAGTATTAGTATTTATCATATAGCTAATAAATAGTCTCTAATTAAATACTGCCAAAAATCTAGAGAATTTTAGCGTTCAATATCTTGACGTTTTATTGAACTCTAACTTTGTATTACGAATATGAGTATGCCCGAAACATTCCGAATACGAGCGTTCAATATCGAACGCCCCGTTGTAAACAAAAAAGTCGTCTGGTCAAATTCTTAGAGCTAAATTAAAGAAAGGAAGTGGCATCTAGGTAAGATGTGTTTATTTTTCACACGAAAATGAAATTATTTATTAAAATATAGTACGTATTAGACACATTAAAACCTAAATAAGCAAATCATATCGCTCGGTAGGGTCATCGGAATGATGTGATATTGAACGCTAACAGGACAGACGTTAATTTGAATACCGATACTAAAAAATCATTAATTTGAGGGTTTTTTTAGTTGGAATAATTATTATAAAGTATGTGGAAATGTTTTAGCTATATAATAAAGGAGTTATTAAACTTATATTGGTGAATATTGGCACTCGTTGGCTCTTCAAATGCACTCGCAAGCTCGTGCATTTGAACAGCCAACTTGTGCCAATATTCACCAATATAAGTTCAATAACCCTATAATATTCATACTATGTACCCATTCACCCCCTCCAATACGTCTGACTCAGGGGCCCGGATATTAACCATTTTGGAAGAAGCAGCTTTCTTCATCAAAAATATGTACTTACATCATTGGTATAATACCCAGGAGCAAAGGAAAAGTTTTACAAAGAATTCATCCATTTTTATAATATAAACATTAAAGCCCCGTCCTAACATGATAATGAAGCCCTGACTCAGGGGCCCTGATATTCACAAATCTCAAATAGGCATCCTTCCTTCTCATAACTATGTACTGAACATAGTCCATTGGTTACCCAGGCGCAGAAATTAAGATTTTCAAAGAAATAATTCATTTTCACTATATAATATTTATAGCCCCTCCCTAGCACTAACACTCCTGACCCTGGGGCCATGAAATTCGCAATTTTAGAAGAGGCAGATTTATTCAACATAACTATGCACTTGGTTAGTTTATTTAATGCCCATGAACAGAGGAGAAGAATTTCAAAGAATTTATGCATTTCAATTATATATTCTATATAGCCCTGCCCGAGCACTAAAACCCCTGACCCTGGTGACATGAAATTCAAAATTTGGATGAGGCAGCCTATTCAACATAACTATGCACTTGGTTGGTTTGTTTAATGCCCAGGAGCAGAGATGAAGAATTTCAAAGAATTTATGCATTTTCACTATATAATCTATATAGTCCCGCCCTAGCACTAGAATCCCTGACTCTGGGGCCATGAATTTCACAATGTCGGTAGAGACTCAATGCTGATTACAATTATACCAACAGTTTGATTGCTTGGTGTCAAGGAGTAAAGAAGATTTTTAAAGATTGCACTAATTTTAGTGGTTTTGGTCCCATCCCCCAGGCCCAAGGGGACAGGGACCATGAAATTGACAATTTTGGTTCCCCTTCACCCATAGATGTTACATGCCAAAATTGGATGAAATTTGTTCAGCGGTTTCAGAGAAGAAGCTGAAAATGTTCAAATGTTAATGCATGACGAACGACGCACGACGACGGACGAAAACGGATAGCAATAGGTCACTTGAGTTTACCCAGGTGACCTAAAAAGTGTACACGTAGCATGCTCACTTACCTTCACAGAATAGCGACATCCGTAGGTCTTGAAGAAGACATCTCCTGAATCACAGGTACCATATGGTGGTTCTGCACGCATCACACGTACCTAATTAATTTGAATAGAATAATACACTTACACGTACCGACATTTTTGAATGATAAATAGATCACTTTCACACCAAGTATGTTTTATTTACTTATATTTTTACGTACCTTATTCTATTTCTACTAACCATTCTCATTCCAATAATTGTTTCGTATCCAGGGCTGATAGTGTACCCTTCCTTCTCAGGAAATGGAAATGTTCCAGGTTCATGAATAACGAGCCGAAAACCAGTCCCATCAAATAAATTATTTAACAACTCAAATTTCTCCACTTGTAATATCATTTGCAGGCCTGTGAGATAAAAAAAGGTTTATATTAACATTACATATGTTTTTTGCGTTGAAAGTGATTAGAAATCTATTACATAGCAACGACAGGTTCTCCATAGCAACGAGGCAAAGAAGGGTAATTTTGGCGTTTTTTCGTGTAATCTTATTAAGGCTTATTCAAATTAAGTCAGAAAAATCCAGTTGAGCAAAACTGACAATGAAATGTTGGTTTTATTATTGTTTTAAATAATATAGTAATATTTAAATTATATTTATATAAATGTATACATGTATACTGAAGCAAATAAAATATACCAATATGGATATAAAGATTTGATTGCTTATTCTTTATTATGTGTATAGAAGATTCTTTTTATATGGAATATTTATCACACTGTAAGGATGATTTTATGAGTTTGTATAAGCCAGACTCCGTAAATTTTTCATTTCGCGTGCCGAATACTTTCATTTAGTAAAAACAAGTATTTCTTAAAAAAAAAAAAAAAAAAAAAAAAAAAAGTGGTCCTTCGGGAACTTAAACTCGGGACCTCTCACATGGGAAGCGAGTAACATACCACTAGACCACGGAATCAGGTATATGCAGACGTGAAGTCACATACATGTATATATTCATGTTCGGTATTAACAAAATTTGACACAATCCATGGTGTTTGATTTATTTAGCCTTTATCAAACAGTTCTAATAGATGTAATAAGAATATAAAGTCCGCCGAGAACCTGTTTTATACGCAATAACTCTCCTTATGCTCCTGTGCTAAAAATAGCGACATGTAATACTATATAAATACTAATAAAACAAACGGGCGGGACATTTTGAGAGGGTTGAGAGAGGTCCTAGGGAGTTTTGGTATGAAATTACATTGCATAAGCTCAAAATCTTCTTGAAATATCTCCCGGAAATGATATTGTTACACACAGACAGAATGTATAAATTTACGACCTTGAACTTTGACCTTTTGATCTCAAAATCAATAGGGGTCTTCATTAGGCCATAGGGAGTTGTTATGTAAAATTGCAATGCAATAGCTCAAAGGTTTTGGAGATATCGTGTGGAAACGAAAGTGTTTTAACAGACATGATTTGCCTATTTATGACCTTGACCTTTGACCTTTTGACCCCAAATCAATAGGGTTCTTCCTTAGTCCAAAGGGAGTTGCTAATTAAAGGTAGAAAATTTAATCCCGAAAAAGCATTTTTAGATACCAATATTTATTAACATGATATAAAATTAGAAGTGATTTATGGAGCTTTGCATGATCTTCATCACTAAATACGGGTTAAATTTAATTACATGTAATTTCCTGAGGTATTTTTTTTTAATTATCATCATCATTATCATTATTGTTTGGTTGTTGTGTACATGTATTTAAATCTCGTGTACTCGCCTTGTTTTGCTGGCTAATAAATTGTTAAATGCATTTAAAAATCAAATTTAAACAAAAACATGGCTGTAAGACCTATATAAAACACAGTAAACAATTTATAAGTATAATATTTTTCTATATATATTTTTTATACAAAAATCACAAAGTGTTAAAGCTAAATGCAAGACAGTGTTTTATGTTTTGCGTATGAAAATTTGATTCAGAGAATTCGAAATTAACAAATAATAATAATAATAATAATAATGATTGGATTTATATCGCGCTTTTCTAGCATAAATGCTACTCAAAGCGCTTTACAATCATTATTAACCCCCCCCCCAAAAAAAAAATAAATGTTTGAGATTAACGGCCATATACTATAGCTTGCGACTAATATAGAGAGAATATTGCAGGTAATCCCCCTCCCCCGGCCACTTATTTCCTCAGTATCGGGATGTTTTTTCTTACCTTTTTCGAATTAAGTGATCAAATTTTTGTGTTATGCCTGAAATCCTATTGACTAAGAATTTCTAATAATACAGGTACTAATATTTCATAACTTCCGTTCTTGTCGCTGTATGTTAATTCTCATATCATATCCGAGGAATGTTTATATATACCGTTCATTCTGACTTCGTGATCAGAATATGAATTTAATCATACTAGTGAAAATTACTTGCTGGTCATCCTAATATGTCTCTGCTGTAAATTAAATAATGAATAAAATGAAATTTTGTATCTATGTAACCTTTTTAATCTTGCATATTCCAAAGGTCAAGGCATCTTCACTCGTACTGTAAACATGACTACGTTAAAAAAAAATGACGTTCAAGATATACATAACACCATAAACGCAACATTTTAGCAGTATAAAAGAAAATTTTGAAACTATTTAGGGAAAAATCTAGCGTGAAGACATGTTCATTTTTTTTATATATATATTATGATCAGTTTTGATTGATAGTATATTGTTTATCGTCCCTTTCGAGAATTTTTCACTCATATGGAGACGTCACCGTATGCCGGTGAAGGGCTTCAAATTACTGCACATCTACATAACTCCACCAACCATCTCCCAAAAGATGATTAGGCTGCTGAGTAAAATGTAAGAGGAGTTAAGGGAAGACGGGGCTTTTTGCATAAAAAACGTCATTTTTTGACCCCCATTTGACCCCCCGGTGCAAAATCTAAATTCCGAAACCTTACTGCACATCTACCTGACACCACCAACCATCTCCCAAAAGATGGTTAGGCTACTGTGTAAAATGTAGAAGGAGATCAGGGAAGACGAGGCTTTTTGCATAAAAACATCATTTTTCGACCCCCATTTGACCCCCTGGGGCAAAATCAGAATTCCAAAACCTAACTGCACATCTACATGACACCACCAACCATCTCCCAAAAGGTGTTTAGGCTGCTGAGTAAAATGTAAGAGGAGTTCAGGGAAGATGGGGCTTTCTGCATAAAAAAACGTCATTTTTCGACCCCCATTTGACCCCCTGGGGCAAAATCAAAATTCCAAAATCTTACTGCACATCTACATGACACCATCAATCATCCCCTAAAAGGTGATTAGGCTGCTGAATAAAATGTAGAAGGAGTTCAGGGAAGACGGGGCTTTTTGCATAAAAAACGTCATTTTTCAACCCCCATTTGAACCCCCAGGGCAAAATAGAAATTCCGAAACCTTACTGCACATCTGCATGACACCACCAACCATCTCCCAAAAGAGGATTAGGCTGAGGAGTAAAATGTAGAAGGAGTTCAGGGAAGACGGGGCTTTTTGCATAAAAAACGCCATTTTCGACCCCCATTTGAACCCCCAGGGCAAAATCAAAATTCTAAAACCTTACTGCACATCTACATGACACCACCAACCATCTCCCAAAAGATGATTAAGCTAATGTGTAAAATGTAAGAGGAGTTCAGGGAAGAAAAGTGTGACAGACGGACGGACGGACGGACATGAGTAACAACAATATACCCGAACTTTCTTTAGAAAGTGCGGGTATAAAAATGGCCAGATTAATACAGTTGTTGCATGTATCTCACATAAAAGCAGAGAAATTTCTCTTTTAGAATTTGAAGTCAAATCCATGGGCTCTTTTGAAAATCGAATCCGTTGCATAGCAAGAAAAATGGGCTTTTTGATGCATAAAATGAGAAACAATGTAAAAAGTTTACAGAGAATCAAATGAACTCTTATTTATGATAAACGAGATACAAATTTTAAATAATATAATTAAATTCGGTCTCCCTAGCACATTATTGAATATTGCATAATTCTTTATCCCCATAGCAACGACAGGTTCTCCATAGCAACGAGGCAAAGAAGGGTAATTTTGGCGTTTATTCCTGTAATCTTATTAAGGCTTATTCAAATTAAGTCAGAAAAATCCAGTTGAGCAAAACTGACAATGAAATGTTGGTTTTTTTTTATTGTTTTAGATAATATAATTATTTATATAAATGTATACATGTATACTGAAGCAAATAAAATATACCAATATGGATATAAAGATTTGATTGCTTATTCTTTATGTAATATTTACAGTACTTTCTTTCGTTTGTAAGGAATTTATTGTACAGAGAGGCGTGGCTGTCGAGTCGCGCAGCGACGAGACGGCCACGCCTCTCTGTATAATAAATTCTTTACAAACGAAAGAAAGTGTCTGTAAATGTCTTGTGTCATGGTCATTTGCATATAGTGACTCCCTCCAGATCAAACTGCACGCGACATTACGTCACAGGCCTAGGTCCATCGCTCTACGGTTCAAACTAATCAGAAAGTACGAAGGAGATGGTTGCATTGGAAAGTTGAGCGATGTTAAACGTGTGTGCAATTGTATTTGATGAATTAATTTAAGCAGTATGAATATTTCAAAAAACCATAAGGTACTGAAAACCTGGATCCGTCCGCAAAATGATCCGCTTCATTACTGTTACAGGGGTGTCAAAATTATGGAATGCATTGTGAAAAAGTCCGAATGCATATATAGTTGTTTATTATACGAACATGTATCAGTATGCATGTAACTCAAGGAACCCAGAAAACAGGTACTTTTAAGAAAATCATCGAGCTGCGAGTGTTTTCAATATCGTCAGATTTAAATTAATATACATATTTTTCGTGAAATTCTGTGTATTCAATGTTTTTATTTTTTGTTTAAAGCAGTTAACTAATGAGTTTACATGTATTTCTCTTGAAATTGGTTTTCACGTAATCAAGGATGGGGCCGATTACATTAAAAAGTATTCATCAAATTACAATTACTTTGACTTTCTCTTCAATTAAATTATACGCTTTATAAATCATGTAATTAATTGCTTTATAATTACTTTACAAAAATGAAATTAATTAATTACAGTCAAGTACAATTACTTTTTTGTTCAATTACCCCATCCCTGTCACGTATGCATTTATAGAGTGAAGGTGGGGGGGGGTAGATTCTGTGAGATTTTTCATGTTTCTTCTAGATATTGTGTATAAGTTTACAGAAATTGAAGTAAAATATTAATTTAAAAACCATCGACTTCCGTCGGAAGTTATTGTACGGTAAATTGGAAGTTATTGTACGGCTAAGCGCCGCCCCCTAGAAGTTATAGTACGTTGGAATTCAGCCAAAGGTTTTCTATCTGATTTAAAGTATGGCCAACATCAAAAGAAAAAAGTACCGCACCATGACACAAAAAGTGTATAGAAGATTCTTTTTATATGGAATATTTATCACACTGTAAGGATGATTTTATGAGTTTGTATAAGCCAGACTCCGTAAATTTTTCATTTCGCGTGCCGAATACCTTCATTTAGTAAAAACAAGTATTTCTTAAAAAAAAAAAAAAAAAGTGGTCCTTCGGGAACTTAAACTCGAAACCTCTCACATGGGAAGCGAGTAACATACCACTAGACCACGGAATCAGGTATATGCAGACGTGAAGTCACATACATGTATATATTCATGTTCGGTATTAACAAAATTTGACACAATCCATGGTGTTTAATTTATTTAGCCTTTATCAAACAGTTCTAATAGATGTAATAAGAACATAAAGTCCACCGAGAACCTGTTTTATACGCAATAACTCTCCTCATGCCCCTGTGCTAAAATTAGCGACATGTAATACTATATAAATACTAATAAAACAAACGGGCGGGACACTTTGAGAGGGGTGAGAGAGGTCCTAGGGAGTTTTGGTATGAAATCACATTGCATAAGCTCAAAATCTTCTTGAAATATCGCCCGGAAATGATAGTGTTACACACAGACAGAATGTATAGATTTACGACCTTGAACTTTGACCTTTTGATCTCAAAATCAATAGGGGTCTTCATTAGGCCATAGGGAGTTGTTATGTAAAATTTCAATGCAATAGCTCAAAGGTTTTGGAGATATCGTGTGGAAACGAAAGTGTTTTAACAGACATAATTTGCCTATTTATGACCTTGACCTTTGATCTTTTGACCCCAAATTAATACGGTTCTTCCTTAGTCCAAAGGGAGTTGCTAATTAAAGGTAGAAATTTTAATCCCGAAAAAGTATTTTTAGATACCAATGTTTATTAACAATTGATATGAAATTAGAAGTGATTTATGGAGCTTTGCATTATCTTCATCACTAAATACGGGTTAAATTTAATTACATGTAATTTCCTGAGGTATTTTTTTTAATTATCATCATCATTATCATTATTGTTTGGTTTTTATGTACATGTATTTAAATCTCGTGTACTCGCCTTGTTTTGCTGGCTAATAAATTGTTAAATGCATTTAAAAATCAAATTTATACAAAAACATGACTGTAAGACCTATATAAAACGCATTAAACAATTTATAAGTATAATATTTTTCTATATATATTTTTTGTACCAAAATCCCAAAGTGTTAAAGCTAAATGCAAGACAGTGTTTTATGTTTTGCGTATTAAAGTTTGATTCAGAGAATTCGAAATTAACAAATGTTTGAGATTAACAGCCATAAACTATAGCCTGCGACTAATATAGAGAGAATATTGCAGGTAACCCCCTCCCCCGGCCACTTATTTCCTCAGTATCGGGATGTTTTTTCTTACCTTTTTCGAATTAAGTGATCAAATTTTTGTGTTATGCCTGAAATCCTATTGACTATAAATTTCTAATAATACAGGTAGTAATATTTCATAACTTCAGAATATGAATTTAATCATACTA
>NW_026930360.1:0-41640 GCF_032062105.1 Saccostrea cuccullata
GACATTAATCCAATTAACGATAATATGCAGTATTAACCTTGGTATTGCTAGAAATGCCTGTAATTTATGCAAAAATGTTAAACTCTGTACACATGTAGGATAGTTTTAGGTTTATTTGACACACACGAAAAATGTAAAACCATTCTCATTAGATTGATTGATTGTATATTGTTTAACGCCGAGTCGGCAATTTTTCAGCCATATTTCGGCGGACTATTCCTATTAGGTTAATTGATCGGTAAAGTTTTTGGTTTCTCTGGCGGCCCCCAGTGAGCCTACTCTTTTTCGAACTCCAGAGAAACGATCTTTTGCGTGCCAAGGGGGTTGTCATCCTTGACACGGGGCACCATTTAACGTCCCGTCCGACGGACTTAAATAATTTTTAAAAATATGTAAACTGTTAAAAATAGTTTATAAACTGTTAATAAAATAAATTCATGTGTTTCTCATTAAAATTACTTTCAAATGTTATTTAAATTTTACTATAATAATCCGTTTCTTGTAGATATTCTAAAATTTTGTAAACATGAACGTTTGTAAAAAGTTCAAACATTGTTTTTACACTTCCAAAAAGTCTACTTCGAATAGGTGTAAAATCGGAACATTCTAAAAGTATGTGATTTATAGTTATCGGACAGTCACAGGATATACATTCTGGCTGTGACTCCCGATTCAATAAATATTCATGTGTAATTTTTGAATGTCCAATACGTATTCTTGATATAATTACTTCGTCCTGGCGTTTCAGACCGAAATGAGGTGATCTGTTTACTCTGTTTTCAATAGCGTAAAGCTTACTTTCGTCTCAAAAGTTCCAATATATTTGCCAAAGAGAATTAACATAAATTTTAACAAGATATTTCAAATCGGTGTAAGGAATTTTGAATAAAGTAATTTTATGTTGAAGTGCATTTTTGGCAGCACTGTCAGCTCTTGAGTTTCCAGGGATGCCGACATGACTCGGAATCCAACAAAAGTTTACCGTTTTACCTTGTTGCGCCAAATGATAATATTGAATTAATATATCTAAAATGTAAGGTTGATCAATATTCTTATTTTCTATAGATTGTAAGCAAGAGAGCGAGTCCGAAAAAATTGTGAATATTTTTTCGTTAGAAGATTTTATATATTCAAATGCAAGTTGAATGGCCTTTGCTTCGGCGGTAAAGATTGTTGCTTCATTTGGGAGCCGTGTAGAGAAAACACTGTCTTCCATCACAGCAGCTGATGCAACTTTATTTTTATCCTTTGAACCATCTGTATATATCTCGACTGTTGAACCATAAGAATGTTTTATTTCGGCATATTTTTGTTTAAAGACAAGACAATTTGTGTCCGATTTCTTAAATTCAGTTAAAGATAAATCTACTATTGGTTTTATTAATTTCCATGGCGGTATTTCAGAAAAATTAGAAGGTTTTATAATATCCAAATGTAATTCAGAATCTCTGATATGTTTTTTAGATCTTAGACCAAGGGGTTTTACACATGATTTTCTCTTATGATACAAGTCTTCGTACTGCGGATGAAAAACACAATTATAAGCAGGATTATTAACATTTGCTTTTAATTTCAAAATATACTGCAAAGTAAGTTTAATTCTTCGTAAGTCGAGAGGTGGTTCGTTTGCCTCAACATATAGACTGTCTTTAGGAGAAGTTCGAAAAGCTCCCAAGCACAGTCGGAGGCCTTGATGGTGAATTGCATCAAGAGCTTTTACGTATGAAGTTCTTGCAGAGCCATATACAATACAGCCATAATCTAACTTGGATCTAACTAAAGAACGATATAGTTTTAAAAAGAGTATCTTTATCTGCCCCCCATTTTGTATTTGCAATTACTTTAATAACATCTAAGGCCTTTGTGCATTTTTCTTTTAGCATTTTAATATGTGATACAAATGAAAGTTTACTATCAAAAATCATACCTAAAAATTTTATCTCCTTAGCAACTTTTATAGGATTTATAGATGATGCACCTGCATTTTCAATCCATTATAACGGACATTTTTCAATTCTTTTCAAACCGACGACACATCTTCTGCTATCAATATATTAAATATGGTCACTCACGTCCACGTATTGTTCACAATTTAAATAAATTAAATATCGTATGAAACATTTTTGACAATGATAAGCAAAGTATATGCCTCTATTTTCATAATATATAATTGTATTGTTATGATTTCCACAACGGCGACAGTAACGAACATTTAAATTTCCATATATTGACTCTGAATTTGCAGGATAAATAAACATTGCGGAAAAGGACTGTGCATGTTTTACAACACTTATGGTGAAAACTTTCTACTGCAATATTAATACCAATAGGTTTTTGTTGGTAGACTCGCAAAAACAACGGGAACAACAAATGCTGCTTATTAGTGAACTTGGGTGAAAGGAAGCAAACACTGCATTATTTTGCATTAGTAATATCATTCTTTTTTTCTGACAACTGTTTCTTTTAAAATGCAGGTAAAGAATTCCAATAAAAATCAGCTTGCATAAAATCTAACGCTCTAGGTATGATCTATTAGTTTCGGATTATGAAAATATCAATCCTTATACAGCCTGACGCCGTGACGTCCGGCAATAATATTTGTTGCAGGTTGGTCGGAATAAATGAAACAAACTAGAGGTATACTGTGAGCAATGAGCTCACTAAATGATACCTCCCCGCCTCCCATAGTCCATTTTTTGCTCTGGGAGACACAAAATACATGTAAGTGTCAGATCAAAAGTAAAATAGAAAGTGCACATTGGCGATATGTAATAAGAGTCTGAGAAAGTATCAATCAATTTTATTCAGTAGTATAGGAGGAGTTGCGTATAAGAGATGGGTACCCTTCAATGTAGAAAGAACGACAGTGTCTATGTTTTGCTCTCGGAGACCCAAAATATGTATCCGAGTAAAAAGTAAAATAGAAGGTCCTCGATGGCACTATGTGACAAAGATTCTATGAAAGTCTCATTAAATCTTAATCAGGGGTAAAAGAGGTGTTGCAGATGAGAGATGGGTCTCCCAAAGCGTAACAGACGGACCAACGTACAGACATTCCGATCACTCCATATACTCATGCTTTTCAAGGGGGGGGGGGGTATTCACGTAGTAACATTAAGGGGAAAAGGACCTTAAGCTGATAACAAATTTGTCGGAATAATTTTTTCATTTTTGGTATATTTTTAATTATGTATGTCCTACATACCTTTAAGCAGTAATACCAATAAAATTCTAGCTTTATTTTAAAAATATTGAGTGTCAAATACTATAATGCCCCGCAATGTCTAAAGGCGTTTTGATTCACCATGTTTCTGAGCCCATTACTCTGTCCAATATGAGAGTTTTTCAGCAGAAATTGTACAATTCTCATTCATCCTTGGACTTTCAGTAAGGCTTAGCATTCTCGACACTACTTAGTTGGCGTCTCTTAAATTGCGACATATAGATTAAGGCTTCTCTTTGGTTAAGAAATTAATAACATCAGCAACTTTATATTTTGTTGACAACGATGAGACGACTTAAGCCCCACCTCTTCGCTCGAATTTCTATCTCATGCATACTTCAACAGTGAATGTTTGTTTGTGTGTTGTGGATGTTAAAATTTGACAAACTGTAGTAAGATTGTTACGGAGGTTACTTGGACGATGCTTTTTAAAGCATTGTGTAAGTTTGATTAAGAATACACATAACTAATTACATGTAATGAAGTTATTTTGTCAAATACCTCCATCCAAACATTCTGCTAATAATAGTTTAAACTACTGAAAATATTTTCTAAAGCACTTTGACGGATGTTACAGTATATGACATGCGTCATAGTTTTTCATTGTAGTTATATTTTAACTCAGTCTCTAGAGTTATTTTTTCAGTGATTTTGTTATTTGTTCTTCATTAACATATAGATGAAGTTTACTAATAAAATTTTGTCTTCGATAAAGTAAAAGAAAAATCTAGTATCAGCACAGATTAAAATTTTGACAATAATCAAATAACAACAGGCATCAGCCAAGAAAATCATAAATGAGGAGACGGTAGGATAGCAAGTAGCAATAATGTTACATGATAAAACAAGAAAAATTTATTGGGAGAAAATGGCTGCATAGGATAGGTGATTACTGATAGAGCCTCTACGAAAAGTTTGACTGTACATTCAACTTTTCAAAGATAAATAATTTGAATACCTTTTTACTGCAAATTGTAAACAACACTTACATCACTGGTGTTTAACTGTGCATCACGTATTTTGATATGCTCCCTCAAGTTGGACATGGGAATGGCCCTTTAGCATGCAAGTACTGCGTAAGGTTGTGTATTAAGCAAAAGATTCGATACGATACGATACAATATTTTTTAAAGCGATATGCAGTATATTGGATTCAGGCCATCAAAAAGTCTTATTAAATCATTAAATGCATGAAATTCGTAAAAACTAAGTGTTTTATAACAAAAATCATTTTAAAGTTCATGCCTCAAAGCCATTACAAAAAACATTTCAATTTAAACTTATTGAATGTAAAATCAATGTGTTTAAATAAAATTATCTATATAATTTGTAATATTATATAAGTTGTGCTATTTTCTCAATGATTATAAAATGATTTGTCAGTATTAATTAAAAAAAAAGTTTAATTTAATCTTAGTGAATGAAATTCCCATCTTTTTCACAGAATTGGAAGGAAAAAATGTCTGCCCAATACGTATTGGAAGTTGATATTCGATACGGTATGGTTATAGAATATCGATATATTGATACAGCCCTACATGCAAGGCAATCTTCTAATACCATATCATCCTCCTTCTGTCAGATGTATTATTTCATGTATTATCTCAAAAAAAAAGACAAATTTATATTTGAAAGTTTGAAACCACTTATCTCTCTTCCGCGCTTTGTAATTATAAGTTAGTCTACAATGAATTCCTTTGTAATGTCATAGTTTGACATTAGCAAAGAATTAATAGGAAAAAGTCATATAATTCATGCCTTAGAAAATCTGTATATCAAAAGGACTTGTTTTCTGAATTATTAGCGACGACTTTTTTGCGAATTATCGGGGTAAACTAGTTCAAGATGATTAATTTTCGTTATCAGGCCTTTTTGGGGTCTGCATGTTCTTAATAAATAGAGAGACATTAAGGATGAGTTAGCGGTGAAAAATTTTTGCGATGACGAGGCTCTCGTGAAACTCGCAAAAAATTATTGCACACATAAAAGTTTGTTAACAGTACCTTGAGACATACATGCTGTACTCCTGTTCATTCAACAAGTGCATGTATAATTTATACACTTATGAAGTATATTTACCATTTTATCAAGTTTGACCATTTCAATATCCCATTTGATAAATCGTACATAACAGCATGCCCGTCCAAGATTGCTTTCGTTTCCAAGATAGTTTGCTATAAAGCCAGTACATTAAAAAGATCTTTATGTCACCTAAGTAAACTCAGGTGACCTATTGCTATCTGTTTTCGTCCGTCGTCGTACGTCGTTCGTAAACTTTTGAACATTTTTAGCTTCTTCTCTGGAACCACTGAACCAATTTCAACCAAATTTAGTATATAGCATTTATGGGAGAAGGGGAACAAAATTTGTGATTTTCATGGTCCCTGTCCCCCTGGGGCCTAAAGGGTGAGGCTAAAACCACTAAAATTATGCAATTTTTAAAAATCTTCATTACTCCTGGACATCAAGCAGTCAAACTGTTGGCATGATTGTAATCAACTTTGAGTCCTCTACCAAATTTTGAAATTCATGGCCCCTGAGTCAGGGGTTCTGGTGTTAGCTAGGATGGGGTTATATAGATCATATAGTAAAAGTGCGTTATTTCTTTGAAAATCTTCTCTTCTGCTCCTGGGTATTAAACAACTAGCCAAGTATATAGTTATGATGAGGAAGAGTGTTTTTTTTCCAAAATTGTGAATTTTGTGGCCTGGGGGGTTGTGGTATTAGGGCGGGGCTCTATTGATTATATAGTGAAATACATTGATTCTTCAAAAATCTTCTTCTCTGCTCCTGGGTATTAAGCCAATAAACTATATACATAGTAATGATGAGGAAGGATGCCTCTTCCTAAACTGTGAATTTCATGGCCCTTTGGTCAGGGGTTCTGGTGTTGAAGCGGGGCTCTAACGATTATATATAGTGAAAATCTATTTGAATATTCTTTGAACATGAATTCTTTGAAAATCTTTTGCATTGCTCCTGCGTATTATGTCAATAGCCGCGATCCCGTGGGGATCCGGGTTAGAATAGGTCCTCAGTACCCCCTTGCTTGTCGTAAAAGGCGACTAAATGGGGCGGTCCTTCGGATGAGACCGTATATAAACCGAGGCCCCGTGTCACAGCAGGTGTGGCACGATAAAGATCCCTCCCTGCTCAAAGGCCGTAAGTGCCGGGCAATAGGCCTAAATATGCAGCCCTTCACCGGCAATGGTGACGTCTCCATATCAGTGAAATATTCTGGAGAGGGACGTTAAACAGTATACAATCAATCAATCAATAGCCGCGTTTCGATTTATGCCGGAACATCGTTTTTATTCTGCTTTTATTTTCACCGGTCACGTGAATTTAGGAAAATGTTCCTCAATACCACTTCCGGTAAAGTGTTATCATTAGCAACGTGTCGTTTGTCACAGATTAGATAAAACCGACACAGGGTGGTATTTCTGTGCAGCATCCTGGTGCACATCCGACGACAGAAAGAGAGGGAAGTATGGGTATATGCAGAATGTGCAGTTTTATTCTTTTCCATCCAAAAAGAAATTAAGCCCCAACAGTGAGGAGAAAATGGTTAGAGCTCATTAGAAGCGACAACTTCTACCCGTCCTGGGAAACTAGAATATATTCTCTGCATTTCGTGAACAGAAAACCTACAGCGAAACACCCCTTTCCAGAACTCCTTGCTTACAACAACTTTAAAGAGAGTAAAAAAAAGGTTTCTATTTAGATTTATTCAATGTTAATTATGTTCCCCAAACGAAGTTGGGGAACATATTGTTTTTACTCTGTTTCTTATTATGTTCCCCAAACGAAGTTGGGGAACATATTGTTTTTACTCTGTTTCTTATTATGTTCCCCAAACGAAGTTGGGGAACATATTGTTTTTACTCTGTTTCTTATTATTATTAAGGTCTTCCGTCTTCACGGAAGACCTTATAGTTATTCTATTGTTTCTTCTTATTAAGGTCTTCCGTCTTCACGGAAGACCTTATAGTGATTCTACTGTTTCTTATTAAGGTCTTCCGTCTTCACGGAAGACCTTATAGTGATTCTATTGTTTCTTATTATTATTATTATTATTATTTTTTTGACTTTCTAATTTTGTGCACGCGTTTTCTCAAAGACTACTGGATGGAATTACATGAAATTTTCAGAAAAAATGTGTCGTAACATGAACTTGATCTATCTGAGCGATTTTTTGAAAATTCCTATCTGGTGCCAAGTTACGGGACATATCCTGAAATTAAAATGACATTTTGTCCACGATTAAACTCAAAAACGGTAAAAGATATCAACATGAAACTTTTAGGGATTATAGATTGTGATATATACTATCCAGGACGCGACCTTTCGTTCGTCGTTGGTACTTCCTGTCGTAAGGAGAAACGAATTAAAAAAATCGTATTTTCTAACTTTTTTGTTTTTGAATATTTTTTGTTTATTTTTGGAATGCTAATAAAGATTCTTCTATTGATGCTTACTATATAAGTTGTTTGGATATTGATTTGTCTGAACTCTAGATATTAACATTTGAAAATCTGAAGCGGGACCAAGATGGCGGCTCTCTCTGTCAACTCCGCCATTTCGCGAGTAGGGGTTTATGGAGGCAGCTGAGCGTTTGATTAAACGATTCTGACATAAGGATACATGAAATGTATAAAACTACTTCGACTCTCACGTAGTAGTGAAATGGTTGGAGGAGTTACCTCCCGTTACTTGTTTATATTATAATAGATAATCAATGTAAATATTGTAATTAATTGGTCAATTGACAAAAGAATTATACAAGTAATATTGATAAATGATGTTCTGTTAGAAAATAATAATAGTGTTGCCAAAAGAAAGGCAGTCTGTAGTATTTTATCAATATGATATCTGATAACTTATTATCAGTGATTAGGTTGAGGTACAAGGGGGCAGTACAGCGAATTGGCTTGTGTCTTCACTTTGGTACAGAAACCAGTTAGTGTATCGATCAAATCGAATTGTGCAAAGTCGCCGTAGTCAGTGACTAGTTAAAATATAGTTGTGTGACGTTAGCTATTGGTTTGTCATTAGGACAGAGAAGCTCTCACAAAGTTAAATACTGTGTATAGTATATTGTAGCTACATGGCTAGAATTATATAGGCAACTTGGAAAGCAGTAAGACACCAGGTAGGTGTTAAAGGCTAAATCAAGAGGCACCAGGCAGGTGGCTGTTGACTTATATAGTCAGTTGTATGGTGAGGCAATTGTCATATGGCACCAGGCAGGTGTCGGTATTAACTGAAGATATATAAGTGTTCAAAGCACTTAGGTCATTTGATTTAAAGACACCAGGCAGGTGTCATATTATTATCTGTAAATATTGCATTCAATCATATCCCCAGTAAAACTCGGTAATCCGAGCACGGACCTACTGACCGCTCAGGTCCGACACGTTACAGTAGTAAATTGCAATTGAGTGTCAATCTTAAAACTTAATTTCCGTTTCACTGCTTTAGTGTAACTGGAGCTAGATACAATATGTAATGTGTATAATGTGTTACATATACTTTCTTAACGTCGAAAGAAAATAAAGGCGCTAAGAATGTTTTATTTTTAAAATTTAATTGAAGCTATGATACCTATTTAATAGATCAGTCCAAAGAAAAGGCGCGAATATTTACTCGTGGCGTTTGGCGCGAAATTATGAATGCTTTTTATAATTCTTAGACAGGTGAACTGTTGCAAAAGTATACACAAGTATGTTTAGAGCAGTACTCCCAATACCTTAATGGTTAGCGCGTTGAGGATAAAAATAGTAAAAAAAAAAAAAAAGCGCATTCACGTTGGCGACATGGGTTCAATCCTCCTTGTGACCAAAATTTTGAATCTCTTTTCAGCTCGATTTTACGTAGGTTTCTTTTCCTAAAACGGACGGAAGACCTCTCGTTGCTCGCAACGAGATCGTATCTAGTTATTATTATTATTATTATTATTTTTCCGTACACAAAATTTTGTGCACGCGATTTCTCGAAGACTACTGGGTGAATTTTCATGAAATTTACAGAAATTATGTGTTATTATCTGAAGTTATTTTTTCCGAGAGATTTTTTGAAAATTCGCTTCTGGTGCCAAGTTACGGGACATTTTCTGAAAATAAAATGACATTTTGTCCACGATTAAACTCAAAAACGGTAAAAGATATCAACATGAAACTTTCAGGGATTATAGATCGTGATATTTACCATCCAGGACGCGACCTTTCGTTCGTCGTCAGTACTTCCTGTCGTTAGGAGAAGCGAAATGAAAAAATCGGATTTTCTAACTTTTTTGTTTTTAAATATTTTTTATTTATTTTTGGAATGATAATAGACACCCTTTGATTGATGTTTACTGTATAAGTTGTTTGAATATTGGTTAATCTGAACTCTAGATATTAATATTTGAAAATCTGAAGCGGGTCCAAGATGGCGTCTGCCTCTGTCAACTCCGCCATTTCGCGAGTAGGGGTTTGTGGAGGCAGCTGAGCGTTTGATTAAACCATTCTTACATAAGGATACATGAAATGTAGAAAACTACTTGGACTTTCACGTAGTAGTACGTTGTAATTACGTGTCAATCTTAAAACTTAATTTCCGTTTAACTGGGCTAGATACGATATGTAATATGTACAATGTGTTAAATATACCTTCTTAACGTCGAAATAAAATAAAGGCGATAAGAACGTTTTATTTATTTAATTTCATTGAAGCTATCACACCTATTTAATAGATCAGTCCAAAGAAAAGACGCGAATATTTACTCGTGGTGTTTGGCACGAAATTATCAATAGTGGCCCGCCTATTATAATTCTTAGACAGGTGTACTGTTGCAAATGTATACACAAGTATATTTAGAGCAGTAGCTTAATGGTTTGCGCGTTAATAGATCACGTAGTAATTACGTTACAATTCTGTGTCAAACTAAAGATTTATTCCAGGGTCTTCTCAAACGTCTTCTGTAACTGGTTTTGGTTGGTTCTCAAAGTAGAAAAAGAAAAGACTAAATGTGCAAATGAGAGATACCTATTATCATTTGTTTTGCAAGACGGAAAAACAGATCTTAAATCATAGTTATGTTATAGTTTTTCAAGAAACAATATCGATGCATGTGTATAGTAAGTATAAATCGTATAACCACTGTTTTTCCCATGCACACTTGTGTCATATTAAACAAATAGAAAAGACAAAAATAAGAAAAAACCATTTTAATAAGATCGTCTAATGGAGTTTATATTAACATTCTTTTCTCAAAGATCTGAATCAAGTTATTGAACATAAATGGTATCTGATTCCTTGACTGTCGTAGAGCGAGGCAGGCATGTTTTTCGGCGAAACATTTCAACCTTTTTATGAAAGTGTAACTAATCGGCATAGTTCACTTCTGAGACGGGAAATAAAAAAAATTAAATTATAGTCATTTCACTGCGTTTGTGTTACTTTTCTACAGAATGTGTACAATGTGTTAAATATATTTTCTAAACCTCGAAATGTAGGCTATGAGAACGTTCTTTTTTTCTTAATTTCATTGAAGCTATCACACCTTTTTAATAGATCAGTCCAAAGAAAAGGCGCGAAGATTTGACGTGGCGTGTGGCGCGAAATTATGAATAAAGGCCCGTCTTTTATAATTTTTAGACAGGTGTACTGTAGCAAAAGTATACACAAGTACATTAAGAGCAGTAATCCCAATAGCGTAATGGTTAGCGCGTTGGGGATAAAAGGGGAAAAAAGCGAATTGGATTTTCACGCTGGCGACCTGGATTCAATTTGTGACCAAAATGTTTAATCAATTCTCAGCTCGACTTTACGTGTATTTTTTTTTTTTCCAGAATCAGACGGAAGACCTCTCGTTGCTCGCAACGAGATCGTTTCTAGTTATTATTATTATTCTTATTTTTCTGACTTTTTAATTTTGTGCACGCGATTTCTCGAAAACTACTAGATGAAATTACATGAAATTTTCAGGACAGATGTGTTGTAACATGAATTTATAATATCTGAGAGAAAATTTGGAAACTCACTTCCGGTGCCAAGTTACGGACAATTTTCTGAAATTAAAATGACATTTTGTCCACGATTAAACTTGAAAACGGTAAAAGATATCAAAATGAAACTCTCAGGGATTATAGATCGTGATATATACTATCCAGGACGCGACGTTTTGTTCGTCGTCGGTACTTCCTGTCGTTAGGTGAAGCGAATTAAAAAAAATCGCATTTTCTAACTTTTTTGTTTTTCAATATTTTTTATTTATTTTTGGAATGATAATAGAGATCCTTTGATTGATACTTACTATATAAGTTGTTTGGATATTGGTTAATCAAAACTCTAGATATTAATATTTGAAAATCTGAAGCGGGACCAAGATGGCGGCTTTCTCTGTCAACTCCGCCATTTCGCGAGTAGGGGTTTATGGAGGCAGCTGAGCGTTTGATTAAATCATTCTGACATAAGGATACATGAAATGTAAAAATACTACTTGGACTTTCACGTAGTAGTACGCTGCAATTCAGTGTCAATCTTAAAACTTAATTTCCGTTTCACTGCTTTAGTGTAACTGGGCTAGATATGTGTGTGAAATCTGTTAAAATTACTTTCTTAACGTCGAAATAAAATAAAGGCGATAAGAAGTTGTTTAATTTAATATTTAATTTCATTGAAGCTATCACACCTATTTGATAGATCAGTCCAAAGGATAGGCACGAATGTTTATTCGTGGTGTTTGTTGCTAGATTATGAATATGATTCTTAGACAGGTGCACTGTTGCAGGTGTACTGTATACACAACTATATTTAGAGCAGTATTAAAAAAATATTAGTTTTTCAAGAAACATAACCACTGTGTTTCCCATGTACACTTGTGTCATATTAAACTAATAGAAAAGACAGAAATAAGAAAACCTTTTTTAAATAAGATCGTCTAATGGAGTTTATATTAACATTCTTTTCTCAATAATCTGATTCAAGTTATTGAACATAAATGGTACTTGATACCTTGACGTAGGGTGAATCATATTTTTCGGCGAACCATTTCAACCTTTCCATGAACGTGTAACTAATTGGCATAGTTCACTTTGGGGATAAACGAGAAATAAAAAAAAGTTTAAAATTATAGTCACTTCACTTCTTTTGTGTTACTTACCTATATAATGTGTACAATGTGTTAAATATATTTTCTAAACCTCGAAATTAAGGCTAGAAGAACATTCTTTTTTCTTAATGTCATTGAAACTATCACACCTATTTAATAGATCAGTCCAAAGAAAAGGCGCGAAGATTTACTCGTGGCGTTTGGTGCCTTTTATAATTTTTAGACAGGTGTACTGTTGCAAAAGTATAGACAAGTACATTTAGAGCAGTACTCCCAATAGCGAAAGAAAAAAAGGCGCCACGATTTACTCGTGACATTATGCGGGAAATTGTGAATGGCCTGCATATGAGCGTCGGAAGCAAATTGAAAGGGGGGGGGGGGCTAATCGAAAGTGAGGGGGCTAAACCAATAAAAAAAAAGTAAATCCCAATTCCAATACCTAAATAATATCTTTTTTCCGACGGCAATGGAGATGGCCGAGTTCAGAAGTAAACAGAAGTGCAGAAAAAGATTATATCAACATGCCTTAATATGAAATCGCATGGGAAAGAGTTAAATTCATATAGAATAAAATAAGTAAACGCCAGCTCCATTCGATAATTCTACACCAGTGTCGGATTCAGGATTCTTGAGAAAAAAAGGACCAGTTTGTGGTCAGGATAGGGGCCCACAGCCATACCAAAAATATTATTTATTGCATCTATATATATTTTGGACACATACTTGACAGACCAGGACTAGAAAGAACTGTAGCTCTCCGGTAAAATATATTGACAGACCGGAGAGCTACAGTGCCACCCATTGAAAAAGAAAGTGTATATTCATTGTGCACGTGCGTTGTTTCTCGATTTATTTCGGTTAATATTTAAACTCAAAATATTACACACAAGCTGTGTGTTCCTAACATTTTTCTTCAATACAATTCTTCCATATTAAAATTCCAAAATACCCCCCTCCCCCCTCCACCAAAAATTTGTTAACAAACCTTCTGGGCCTAAACTTATGACCTTCGAAAAATTTCGCCTGTTTGGGCCTATAGATACAACCATTTGGAGTCTGAAGACAATTGGGTTCACCGCACTTACTTTAATAACAGTTTCCAATCATGAAATTCAATTATCCCCACAAACCAATATTTTTAAACCCTCAATGATAAAAATTTGAACCCACAAAAATATGTGATTTTATGTATACTGAGGAATTATTAGAGAAGCAGTACACATCTTGTCGCGCAACAAATATATATACTAAAAGTTTTCAATGGGTAGCACTGTACCTCTTTGGTCGTTTTCCAGACCAGTGAACAACGTACAGATCTGCAGAGCATCTAAATAAAATATTTCTCTGGTGGTTTCTATACAGAGAATTTGAACGAAGGGAATTTGAATTTAATCCCGTCTATGTTTCATTTTTCTTTATCACTTTTAAGCTTAAATTAATGTTTTCGTTTTTATAAACGATGTTTGGTGTTTTACATAGAACCTCAAAACAAATTTTATCTCAATTTTCATTAAATTAAGTTCGAGCTCGGAATTCAAAAGATCATGAATAAGTCAGAGGACCATAAATTTTCATGGGTCAGATTGTGATTAGGATGCAAACGAGAAAGGTATAGAGAGACAGACTGAGAGGGAGAGATAAAACGTTTGCATAAAGAAAAGTGCCCTCAGGAAAGAGTAAATAAGGTACAGATAGCAAACAATGTTCAATCTCCTATAGGCCCCTAATCTGCAGTGGCGGATTTAAGGGGGGCGCACCCCCCCCCCCTAAAATTGTCGAAGTTAGCATAAATCACAGGTTCGTCTAGAAAATGTAATTATGTCTACTTTCTAGACCTCATTTTTACCGTACAAAATCTCTAGAATCCAGGAGCTTCCGGGGGCTTTGCCACTGCGGGCCTCAAGGCGGCCCCTAAACCCCTTGCCTACATTTGGCACCCCCTCCAACTTCAATTCCTAGATCCGTGCCTTATCTGTCATCAATTAAAAAGATGAGCAGGGCATAAGACAGGATCCAACGAAATTCTAGAGGCGGGATCAGTGCCTAGGAGGAGTAAGCATCCCCTTTTGACTATAGTCAAATCCACTATCATTATAGATCAGGTAAAAAAAATGCTCAATGCTGATGCAAAGTAGTGCATGTACTGAACATACTCAGAATTTACGTTATCTTCCAGTGTCTGTACAAATATGTATTACAGTATCCATGTCTCTATTATAGTATTAATTATAACTGAATTTTTAATTGATAGTCTGTACATATGAAAAGATGTATATAAATTTAGAATAGTCTAAATGGATTTGTGTCCCCCCCCCAAAAAAAAAGGGGGGGGGGGGAATCATGTCATATGTTGTAACAAACAACAAGCTATAAAGGCTCTGGGTTTTTCCCAAAGTGTGGATTCAGTTATGATTAATACTATAATAAGAGACATGGATACTGTAGGCCTTATACATATTATGTCTCTCAGATAGCATTAGGGAGAGTGTCATTTATCAATCCAAGTTCATTTCCTCAATACTTCTGAATCAAAAAAAAGAAGATAGATGACAAAGAATAATAATTTGATAATTTATTATCACAAAAAACATTGTAGAAAATAAGTAAAGTCCAGCAAATTTAATTCCAGAACAGTTTGTACTATAAATAGTGGAAACCTTTTGACATTTGAAAAAAAAATTCTGCACAATGAAAACTGAAAAGAAAAAATAAAAAGATGAAACTTTACTTGTATTTAACCTTCTCTGACATAGTGTTGATTGTTGTTCAGGTCACATGATAAACTGAGGGGTATATGATAAAAAAAAAATTATTTATTATGTAGGCCTGGGCTATAATGGATGATCAAAGCTTTACATAGACTGAAATATATATGAAAAATCTTTTAAAATCTTCTCAAGAACAGCCTTGATAAGTCATATATACATGGAAGCATCCTCAGGTAGTGTAGATTCAAGTTTTTTCAAATCATAGCCCCTGGGGATAGAGTGGGGCCATAATGGATGATCAAGGTTCTACATAGGATTATATAGGGAAAATGAACAACAAAGCTATGATTGGTCATATTTACATGAAAGCATTCTTAGATAGTGTAGATTCCAGGGTTTTTTTTTTTAAATCATGACCCCCGGGGTTAAGGTTGGACCACAAGGGATGATCAAATTTTAATACAGAAACAAATAGGAAGGTCTTTAATGGGGTTGTGGCCATTTTCAGACTATTTTGACCTCCTTATGAAGAAGAGCTCCATATAAAAATTTAAATGTATGAAATATTTACTTTGAAATAAAGGGAAAACACAGGTAGGGTGGCGCCACAAGGGAAGATCAAAGTTTTATAGGAAAAGTCTCTTTTTCTTCTCAATATCAGGAAATTTAAGCCATGCATGATTGATGATATTCATATGGAAGCATCAGTAAGTGTAGATTCAACTTTGTTTGAATTATGACCCCACCCCCACCCTGGCAGGTAGGGTGGGGCAATCATAGTTTTAAATATGAATTTTTATTGGAAACAAGCAAATTCAAGGAATTGTGGTCCCCCGCTTTCGAGGTCTTTGTGGGTGAGATGTCATTTTTAATGACATATTGTGTGTAATATGAACACCCTATCATATATCATTTATTTAGAAATCATCACTGAACTCCAAGGTCAAGGTCAAAGGGTTAAAGTGTTTGGTATCTGATGAACAGTCCTCTCACAAGGATTACATAGGTGAAGTATGAAAGCCCTAGCCCTTGCCATTCAAAAGTTATGGTAAAGGTTAAAGTTTGTTCCTAAGTACAAAAATTCTCCAAGGTCAAACCAAAAGGTCAAGGTTGTTGATATCAAATGAAAGGTCTTGCCACAAAGAATACATATATGAAATATGAAAGTCCTAGTATCTACTGTTCAAAAGTTGTGGCAAAGGTCATATTTTTTTAAAAGTAGACCAAACTTCAAGGTCAAGGTGAAAGGGTAAACATTCTTGGTAGCCAATGAAAGGCCTAATATCACAAGGATTACATATATGAAGAATGAAAGCCCTAGCCCGTACCGTTAAAAAGTTATGGTCAATGTTAAAGTTTTTCCATAAGTTCGTAAATCTCCAAGGTCAAGGTCAAAAGGTCAAAGTTGTTGGTATCCAATGAAAGGTCTTGTCACAAAGAATATATATGTGAAATATAAGAGAGGCCTAGTATCTAAGATTCAAAAGTTATGGCCAAAGTAAAAATATGAAATTTTTTATGTAAAAGTGGGTCAAACTCCGAGGTCAAGGTCAAAAGGTCAAATTTGGTGGTACCAAAAGAAAGGTCTTATCACAAGGAATACATATGTGAAATATGAAAGTCATAGCTCCACTAGATCCAAAGTTATGGGCAAGGTTAAAGTTTTTGTGACGGACGGACAGACGGACAGACTGACAGAGTGACGGACAGACGGACAGACAAATGAGATTTAATGTCCCCTCGCTTTCGCGAAAGCGGGGGACAAAAATATTTATAAATAATATTCTTCTTAAGAACAACAAAGGCATGGTTAGTTATATTTATATATAGAAGCATCTTCAGGTAATGTAGATTGAAGTTTGTTCAATTCATGACTCCTGGAGTGAGGGTGGGGCCACACTATTAGTTTAACACATTTGATCCTTCAAGTTAAGTGAAATAATGTCTGAATGAATATTTTAGTCACAGAACAGTACATACATGTATATGTGTTTACAGTTGTACACTTTTTATGCCCCGCCATGAATATGGCCGGGGCATATAGTGTTTGTCATGTCCGTTTTCCGTCCTTCCATCACTTTTTGTGTTTAGCACTGTTCAAAGCTAACTATCCAAGATATTTTTATCAAACTTCATATGCTGATAGATATATTGATGAGAGCTATGCAACTGCATCAACATTTTTCCCTTGACTTTAACCTCAGTTTTCTTAAATTAGTGTTTAGCTTAGTTTTAAACATACCATTTAAGATGGTGTTATCAGACTTCACAAGATGATACATACTGATGAGAGCTATTTAACTGCATCAACATTTTTTACCTTGACCTTTCCTTTGACCTTGATTTCACTTATATTTAATTAGTTTTTTGCTCAGTTTTAAAGATACCATTTGAGATATTTTTATCAAATTTTAGATGCTGTTACATATTAATGAGAGCAATTCAACTTCTTCAACATTTTTGACCTTGACCTTTCCTTTTACCGTTGACCTCACCTTTCCAAAATCACTGTCAAACTTCATACGCTGATACATACTGATGTAAGCAATTCAACTGCATCAACAATTCTGATCTTGACCTTTTATTTGACCTTGACCTCACTTTTATTAAATTGTGTTTAAGTCAGCTTTAATTAAAGACATTATTCTAGATACTTTTTTTTATCAAACTTCATATGTTGATACATATTGTTGAGAGATATGCAACTGCATTTTGACCTCGACCTCTCCTTTCACCTTGACCTCACATTTCTTAAATTAATGCCAAACTTCATATGCTTATACATACTGATGTAAGCAAATCAACTTAACTCACATTTCCTAAATTAAGGTTCATAAACCCTCTGCTCACTCAAAAAAAATGTTGTTGAATCTTAATGATTTTCCAAAAGAACTATTTTTTTAAATAAAATTATAGCATAGCTTCATATGCTGATTGGACAGAAAAGAGACTTTTCAACTGCAAACCTATAAAGGAATAATAGACATTTATGTCATTAAGAGTTATCTTTCTTATCAGAGTATCAATGACCCTTAATGCCAAACTTCATATGCTTATACATACTGATGTAAGCAATTCAACTAAATCAACAATTTTGACGTTGACCCTTCCTTTGACCTTGACCTCACTTTTATCAATTGTGTTTAAGTCATTTTATCAAACTGTGTTAAAGTATTCTAAAAAACATTTCTAGTATATTTTTATCAAATCATATGTTGATACATAAGGAGAGATTTAATAAAACTGCAATACAACATTTTTGACCAGAGCTTTGACATCACGAATCCTAAATAATTATTTGATACATACAGATGTAAGCAATTCAACTGCATCAACAATTTTGATCTTGACCTTTTATTTGACCTTGAACCCTCTTTATCAAATTGTGTTTTTAAAAGTCAGTTTTAAAGAAACCATTTGTAATATTTTTTCAACTTCATATGCTGATATTTACTGATGAGAGCTTTTCAACTGAATCTACAATTATTTGACCTTGGCATTTCCATTGAACTTGACCTCACTTTAATGAAATTAGAGCAAACTTCATATGCTGCAACATACTAATGTAAAGCACTTCAACTGCATCACTATTCAAGATATTCTGATCAAATTTCATATATTTAAACAAATTTTCATCAGTTCCTTTACTAATATATTCATGTTCTATGGACATATTTTTAGTTAAAATATTCATAAAGTCAACGTTTTATGTACATGTATTAATTATTAGGATAAAAATGTGGAGATAACATAAAAGATTGATTTAATAAAATCTACGAACAATACAAATTTTTGGGCAGGGTATGAAGCACGAACAAGATAATTATTTTTAAGAAAATCAGGAAATTTGGACTTAATTACATATTTTGTTTTTGTACATTATAATTCTTCAAAAAATAGTATACATGTATGCAGTTGTTTTTAATTCCTATGTGTTAAATCTTCAGTGGGTGTATAGTAGCTGTCTTTCTTTACAGGACATTTGCGTCAATCAGGTGATCGATTGCTATCACTTTTTGTCTGTAATTATTTTTCATGCACCAGTCAAACTACTGGCATGATTGTAATATGCATTTAGACTCCTACCAATTTGTAAAATTCAAGGTCATATGGTTCAGTGTCCAATTTGTAAAATCCAAGGCCGTATGGTTCAGTGTTCAAATTGCTATTGGGCTCTAAATTGATAATTTAGTGAAAATGAATAATTTATTAGAAAAGAATCATCTCTCCACCTGTATATATAACAGATAAACTAAGTGCATCATTAAAATGAGCATAGGCGCCTCTTCCAAATTTGTGAAATTCATGGCTCCAGCTAGGGTAAGAGGATCTGGTGACAGGGTTAGGCTGATCTTGTAGTGAAAATGCTTTAATTCTTTAATTCTGTTCCTGGGTGTTTTACAAGGTGTATGGTTATGATTAACAAAGGTGTGGCATGCCTTTCCATAAGTTCTGAAATTCATGGCCCTAGGGTTATGAGTTCGAAGCTAGCACTCGATTGATTACTGTAAACCAGCTATTATTTGCATCATCTTTTATTCGCAATTCTTCGGTTTAAAATCAATCTGCGACGTATTAATTTCCATGACCGGGGAAACATTCTCTACAAATCCTTAGCAAAATGAATGGTTCGCGGCGATTAATTATAGGAATTAAAAAAATTATTTCGCGGATATTTTGTGAAATAAAAGTTGGTTCACTGTACTTTGCTGTGAGAAAAGTCATTCATTTTGATTATCAACTATGATACAAAATAAGATGACCATTAAGGCACTTGCTCCTAATTTTTAATAAAATTTTGAAATTTGAAAGATATATTGATTTATTATGGAACACAAGAACCAAGAGATCGAATTAAAAAAATGTTGACAAAAGTTTAATTTTAATTTATATTCTGTATGCATAACTTAAGTGTGCTTCAATTCTAACATTCCTAGCAACAGTATGGTGCACAGGCAATAACAGACTATTTCATGATCACCATAATCACACAGTGTAGATAATCTTTGTGAATTCATAATCTTGTGTTAGACTCGACATATCCAACTGAAAAATTTTCAAGGCATTCAAAATTAAGGACAGTTTAAATGTGGTCAATATTAAACAACCTTTGAATGCAAGTGTGTGATTCTTTGAAATATTCATGAATTTGTTTTAAATTTAATTTTCAATAAATGAGATATATTGTCCACTAAGAAAATCTTCATACCCTTTACTCTGAGCTAAAATAAACCAAGTGGACAAGCTTTATTATACCTGACAGCTTAAAATATTAGCGTAAAGAAATTTTTATGCTCACTTCCACAAAGTTTGGGGAGCATATGAAATAAGCATTGGCATCCCAGGTTTAGGTTTTTGATGCAGTTTTCTTTATGGTCATATGCAACAGTTTGAACTTTGTTGGGTTCTTCCCTGGAGTTGAAGAGTTCAACTAAATCGACCTGTATGCAATGCTTTTAATGTCTATATGTATTTTTACACCTCTTCTAAAATAAATTTTGATGGAAAAAAGATGGAATTTATGTTTTTAACTTTTGTACATTTTTCTTTGAATAACGCAAAAAATTTTATAATTTGATATTTTTTCAAAACTCCTGGTAATACATGCTGATTTTTTGTTGAAGAAGATGTTATGGTATTATAAGTTTAAATTTATAATATCTTGAAGAATTATCAATACGTAAGGTATCTTGCATATGTCCTTAAGTACTTCTGTGTCCTTCATTGACCAGGTTAACATATTTGGAGCAGGATATCACTTTTGGTTCAGGTTCAAGTTCAATAATACATTTGGTGCAGATATCATTTCCAAGTAACTTGAAACCCTATGTTGACCAAACTTGCGAGGATGATGCCTGTAACGATGCATACTACCAAGTTTGCTTTGGATACAGGATTTGACTTACATTTTCCAGGTGATTGAACAGGCTAATGTTTTGGGTACACGTCTCATTTTTAACTGAATATGAGACCTATGTGGACCAAACTAATAAATGACACATTAAGGAAGCACACCACAAAGCTTGCTTCAGAGGCTAGATGTGACCTACATTTTCCGGTTGAGTGTAAAGGTTAAATTCTTGGAGCAGGCTCATTCTAAAGTAGGTATAAGTCCTAAGTTGAGCAAACTTGCTTAAATGATACAGCTAAGGATGCACACTATCTGACTTGCTTCAGATGCTGGAGCTGACATTAATTATTTTCCAGAAAAAATACCAGGTTATGGGTTCAGATCTATTGGTTATCTTAACCAGATTGACATAAATGATGCATCAATGAGTGAAAATTCACAAATTGGCTTCAGAGGCTAGATTTGAATTACTTTTTTTTTGGAGGGGGGGGGGCACATTTGCTTGTTCCCTGGTATAATTCCTGGTGTTAATGAATATAGCTCATTTCAATTCAAAAGTAAGCTTAATTGCTTCGTGATAGCTAAAATAAACTGGCATGCATTGTACATCAGCTTGAATGAGTTCTGGAACATAAACATGATCCAAAATTGTACCACCCTCTGTAGTTGAAAAATTAACTTTTTGCTGAAATCCTTTAGACTCTATCAATTCTTGTATAGGTCCTTTGCATTTTGCATCTTCATTAAAGTCACCCAGTATAATACATTTGGAAAACTGTTCTTTGAAATAATCCAAAACTTTTTGGAGGCCATCGAGAAAAACTCTTACACTTAGTTGACTTGGTCGATAAATAATTATAAGTACAGTGTTTTCCTCACATAGTTCTACTGCCATTCCTTCTATATTTTTTTGTGGTAACTCGTGAATCAAAGTTTTTTCATTTTTCTTCTTGTACATTCCAACACCACCTCCTTTGGATTTGCAAAGCTTGACAAAATTGTCCACACTTTCATCATAAGATTGTTCCCTTGTAACATGGCAAAATTCAAAGTTTTGAATTTCAAAATCTTTCACATTCTCACTGCCTTTCAACCATGTCTCTGTCAAACATATAAAGTTTGTATTCAGAAATCTGCTGTCACATTGAAGGTCTTGAAAATGACCTCTTAAACTCTGCACATTGAATAAAATGATTGTTTTGTGATTATCAGAGTTGATCATATTTGCATCATTTTGGTTTGATATTAATTTCTGCATTTTACTCAGGGCAGATTTCACATCTTGATCAGCATAAATTTTCTTCTGTAATGCATTTTCATTACTTGTCTCAATGAATAAGCCATTCTGAGAAGTGACTCTACTAATAGCTACATATGCCTGTCCTGGAGCAAATGTTCTATCTAAATTAACTACAACACTGTTGGTTGTCATTCCTTGAACTTTATGTGCTGTACAAGCCCATGATAATTTTAAAGGAAATTGACGTCTAACTACATTTTTCGTGTTTTTTTCTCTGATGTCTTCTTGTACTCTTTGAATATAGACTAGATGTCCTTGCGGCGTAAACTTTCCTTCCTTCCTTCCAGTATCTTTGCTATCAAATATCACACCAATTCCTTCCACTCTATTTCTCTGCTCACCTTTTCCAAACTCAATAGAAGAAATGTGTCCCATCGCACCATTAACAAGTCCATCATCCACATTTATGTTTCTTGTAAGCATCACCCTAGCATTCACAGAAATGAGCAGGGAAGAGGATAATCCATCTGTTCTTGTCCTAATGAAAGGTTTTTCACGTAATGTGAGCTTACCTGTCGTTCTATCTTTTTGATAATCTTCAGCATTTACTTCAATTAAATCTCCACACTTTTCCTTCAAAATCTTGAGGTTATGTTCATTTGCTTCTTCGTTTGTGGGATATACATGCAGAACGTCCTCTGGCCCATCTCTTATACACTCTGAAAGCATCACTTTAGCCTTTTGTGACAGGGGTTCTTCTATTGTCCGAATTCGTAACGAATTCAAAATTGAAGCAAAGTTTGCATCTTCTCGTTGTCTCATTATTTCGTCCAACTCTACCATTTTGAAAAAGTCTAACCAATAGTCTACTGGGTATTCTTCATTTTCATTATACAATCTCTCTGCTTTTCGTTGCTTTACTGGAGGAAGTTGGTAGAAATCTCCAACTGCTAAGATAGATACACCACCAAATGGTTCTTTACACTTCTTAATTTGAACAAGACGCTCATGAATATAATACAAAAGCCTCTTGTGAACCATAGATATTTCATCAATGACCAAGATCTGCAATTTTTCTAACTTGGATCTTATTGCACTCAAGTTTTGCTCATTCAGAGGTTCATATGGAATTCGTAGAGCTATTGGCAAAGAAAAAGCATGGTGAAGTGTATTGCCCCGTATATTAAATGCAGCGGTGCCAGTAAAAGATGTGAGAAGAACAGATACATCATCTGGAGATGAAAGTAATTTTTCAAGAATACGAGAAGCTTCATAATGTATAACCTTGATCAAATGGCTTTTTCCTGTTCCAGCACCCCCTGTGACAAAGATATGCAATGGTTCCATATTCTCTCCATTAACTTTCTTCAAGCACCAGTCACGAACTATGTAAAAGACCTCCTTTTGTTTTTCATTTAATCTTCTCAAAAGCGGAAGCATTTCTTGCCTTGAATTGGAATTCTCTGTAATGTGATACAACAAGTCTGAAGAATTGTTTTCAATTTCATGAGTGACTTCTGGTTTTTTATCTTCTAATTTCTCAGTCGCCTTTTTTTCATCTAAACACTCCTTTCTATTCATTTCTGTTTCAGGACAAAGTTTTGCCCACGCATCCTCAGGTTCACCATAAAGTTCAAAAACCTCTTGAGCATTATCAATAGCATCTTCATTTTTTGAGAATTTGGACTGATTACCTTCCACCAAAGTTTTTACTGGTTGTAAACGAATCTCAGATTTCAGCCTCACAAATCCAGTTTCAAAAAATGTCTGGTAAAATTCAAATCCAGGTGGTTTCAGTTGATCTTGTGTGACATATGGAAGAAAAAGCTGCAATACTGATTGATAATATTTTTCTGGTGTGTTTTCTGGATTGAATCTAGGATATCTGATAACAGCTGGTTTTCCCCTTGTTCTTTTTTGAATGTACCCTTTTCCATTCTTCAATTCATAAACATTTTCATTTTCTCCTTTAGGAATCTGAGATTTAGCAAGCACTCTATAATAGGAACAAAATTCTGCAAGACACATTTTATCAAACAAATGTAAGTCAGGACGATTTTCATACCTCTCTACAATATTTGTCATCCATATGTCTTCATCATCATCACATTCAAAGTTTTCATCATTGCACTCCTTTCTCTCTTTGTTTTGCATTTGAGAAAGAGGTTTACTTAAACGAGTGGGATTTTCACCAACAGGAACAAAAACCACTTTCCTTGAACTCTCCTTCATTCTCAGATTACAGACTCTGTAAACTGCTTCTTGGGCACTGACCTCCCTCTGATTAAGATATGCTGATCCTATTGTTCTCATTGTTTGACGGGCACTTAAATTGCCTTCTATTGCCTCTACTTGTGTTTGCTTTAAAAGCATTCCCATTTCTCTTTCTGACTTTGATATATATGATATAATGTACACGATGCAGCTAAAGGGGTCTAGAACATATTGTATGTCCATGTTTGCATCCCAACATCTGAGAAGGCATGGATTGTACTGATTTGTCCACATTTCATTAGGATTTCTTCTTAATATGGTACTTGTTCTTGTCGACAACAACTTGTGTGCTATCTCATATACGTCTTGTGTAAGGTGGATGTTGCTGAATATTTCTTCAGTTGTCTTAAGTGCATTCACATCATCCAATACTTCATTCCAAACACTCAACAAAATATCCTTTGCCTGAGATTTGTTCAATATCCCATCATCATCAGAAATGTCATCCTCTTCCTCACATTGTTTTGTTATAAAGGTTTTCTCTGATGGTGGTCTTGGAAAATTGAATCTGCACTCTGTTCCTTTTTTTCTGCATGACTTTGAGTGACTCTTGCTATGTTGTTGTACAGCTAAGACGATTTGTCGAAGTTCTGGGTTCTCATTATCAGTAGGCAAAGCACATGTGACATACCTATCAATAAAATCACAAACTGTCTCATCGCTATCTATGTTGAATTTCGGTGCATTTTCAACCCAGTACAAGCAATGCATGTGTGGGGAACCTCTTTGCTGAAATTCAACTCTGATAAAATAATCAATGACATTTCCTATTGGGTTTGATGGAGACAATATTACATCCCTCTGGAAAATATGGAATCTATTTTCAAACATTCTGGCTACGGTCACTGGATTTTTTCTCAAAATTTCACTTTTTTCTGCCCAGTCTAAATCAGAAGGGTCTGTTGTATCATTTTCATGACGTAATATTGATCCCACAATATCATTCCACCTGAATTCAGCTGCAGAAAAAGAGCAGAACCATGTAGGAATACCAAGTTGTCGAAGCATAGCAAATAAGTCTTTCTGTGTTGCTGACCAGTATGCAGGTGTTCCTCGAATTGGCTGCATAAACCTTAAAGCCTCATTGTTCCTCAGCAGATTAGAGAGTACTTCTGGGTCTTGCAACATATCTGATGTTACAGATTTTCCACCATTAAGTTGTGATACTGACTTGCGCACTGAAATTTGTGTTTTCTCAATCACTTGGTTTAATTCAGACATGTACTGTGAGAAGAAGATGTAATTTGTGTCTTTTGCAAATCTATTATCAGTGTTCATAAGTCTGTTGTTAAAATATCTGGCAAGGGTTATCTTTTCCTCTCTATTTTCATTCCAAGAAAAATTTCCGCTTGGAAATAAATGTGGAAATGTCTTTGCTTCATTCCCTTCTTCTTGCAACATACGTACAGGATTTTGTCCTTCCCCTGGAGCTATATTGTAAACATCATCAAAGTAGTGATCAAGGACCTCTTGTGCAATATCCACAGGTTGTAAGCATGTGTCTGAAACCACCTCTTGACTTTCTGTCTGTTCCGATCTTAATTCCTCTTCTTCACATTCATTAGAACCATTCAAAATCAAATCACCTTCCTCACAGTTTTGTTTCCATGTACAATTGATCACAACATCTTGATACCATCTGTTGTTTTTCTTCAAGTAGTCCAGTGCTGTATGTATATGTTCTGAATTCACAAACTGATATTCAAAGTAACCCTTATAAGATAACTTCCGTTTCAGCTTCACACGTAGCAACATATTTTCACTTTCATTTCGCGGTAAGCTTGTTGCTTTTCTCATGTTTGAAGGTACACATACAACAGGCCCATGTACATTTCTTTGACCACCTTGTGGGAGAGACATCACTTTCATAAAGGGAATATGTAAAGCAATGAGATGTTGCTCTAAACTGTTTAAATTACTTAGTTGATGTGGAATTTCTTCAAGAGTCATTTTATTTGCAGCTGCTTCTCCTGGAATTTTACCACTAAGTATTTTCCTATGACATGTAAAACAGATCCATAATGATGATTTTTTGCATTGCGTTGAACAAGACATTGTGCACTCATGAACATATGTGTTATTGATGCATATCTTTGCAATTTCCATTGCTTTCTGGTTTTTCTCATACATTTCAAATGTACATCCTTGAACTTGATTTTCAAACAATAAACGATGACAACAGCAACAAGTGTATTCTGGCCCATTCCTTACATTTTCCTTAAATAATTTGACAACTTCATCTTCATCCTCTAGCTTCACTTTCATTGCTTGTCTCTGTTTAAGCACATTTTCCTTCTTGCGTTTCTTTCCATCAGCACTACAGTGGTATTTTACCTTACTAGCTGCCTTCAGCATATACCTATGATCTTCATCTTTCTTGTACTTGTCTGTACTTCTTCTTTTAACGTCTGCTCGATGTTTTCCATCTTTCTTGTACTTGTCTGTACTTCTTCTTTTAACGTCTGCTCGATGTTCTCCATCTTTCTTGTACTTGTCTGTACTTCTTCTTTTAACATCTGCTCGATGTTCTTCATCTTTCTTGTACTTTTCTGTACTTCTTTTTTTAACATCTGCTCTATGTATTTGGTCTTTCTTATACTTTTCTGCACTTTTTTGTTTCACAGTTTCTCTGTGTAAAATATTTGATTTATATTTCTCAGTACTTCTTCTCATCTTATGCTTTCTATGGGCTTCATTTGTTGCATATTTCCTTCTGCTTGCTTCTTTAAGACTCAACTTGTGTCTTAGGTCTAAAGCATACTTTTCAACACTTCTTTTTTTTTGACTTTGCATTGTAGACTTCATTACTTCTGTATCTTTCTTTTCTCTGTGATATTGCTCTTAATCTAAATGCTCGATCTGTCCAGTACTTTAGTTTTGCTGCTCTCAATTTCTTATCAACGCCACAAAAACCTTTAACTTTCTTTCCACTCTGTTCAGTCATAATTTTAGTTTTTTTTTTTTATATCTCTTACTACTTTCATTGTCGATTTTTTCTGATGACATGACATTACGCTTTTCTCTCATACGATTACGATTTACATTTCTTTTTTTGAATTCTTTCTGCCCTATAATGATTGATTCTGTCTTTTTGCAACAAGGTGTTTGCTTTCCAAAAACTGATAACACAGCACTATAATGATTCTCATTCTCATGAAAAAGATATATTGCTTCCAAGCTTTGCAAATTTGTTGTGGGATCTACCATGCGTGCAGAATACGTAACCCAATGATTCTGTGTATATGTGTGCACATCAGTTTTTAAAAGATGAGAGAGAGCAAGAATTTCTACTTCTGTTGCCCATGCACCTTCTTGAGTCATATTTCTCATTGCAATATGATTTTCAACGGAATTTTCACCACACCTTAAAAAGGTTTTGAACAAACTTGAGTTGTCAAGGAGATGTTGGCATATTGCTGAACGTACATCATAATGATGGTCCTCAACTCCACTCAAACAAAATGAAATGGCTCGAAAAAAACAATTTCCATCCCCCTGAATTCTTACACAATTTTCAGGTCCTTCTGCTTCCTGGATAAAGACGGTTGGTTCCCTCACTTCTTCATAATTTGACAATGATATCCCTAAAGTTTCACAAAGATCAATTTTCTTATCAGCAGAGAGTGGCCTAAAGCTAATTTTGTGACTTTCTGTTGAAACAACTTCAACATCATCATCAGGGACTAATTGAAGATTTGAACTAGAATGCATACCATTTTGTTTCTTATCTGCCTCAATTTTCCTAATAGAACATTTCACACCTGTTATTTCACAGTCAATCATTTCAGAATATCCCATTGACAGTGCTAATGAAAGAACATGGTTGTAAACATCTTCAATTGATTCATGAAGTATCCTTGTACTGCATCCATTCACACTCATATATCCTTCAGCAGTCCTGGAGTGAGAATCAAACGTGAAAAATTGATCATTCGTTTTCCCAATCAAAAAAGTATTTCCCCTAAAACACACAAAACATCCATCAGTTTCAGATAGGGCAATATGCAAAGCATCTAAAAGGAAATATGCATGAAAGTCATCATAGTTTGGTTCAGTATCTGATAAATTTATCAAACTGCATAACGATTCATCTGCTTTCAACTCATACACTGTATTAAAGCATTCAAAAAACTGTGGTAACTCATTAACCAAAAGGTATCTGCTATTTACACAAGAACTACGCTGCAAGAAAGTGTACAACTCATCCCCCATTACCAACACATTGTCCATATCTGTTGCTTGCCAGTGTTTAGAATTCTTTAACTTATGGTATGCTAAAGCTACTAAGGAGTTTGCTACACACTGTGTACCCGCATTCTCACCAAACATTAAGTTACCCTGATGAAAAGAACCTTGGATAGATTTCTTGATGTCTGCTTGTTGTCTGCTTTCACTTGCACTTGGAAATTCAGCATCAATCAATTTGCCAGTGTATTGTCTCTCAAATCTGAAACTTGAGTCATTTTCAATATAGTCATCATTTATGCACTCATTTTGTTCTTGGACATTTATGACATTTCTTTCAGTATTCATTTTCATATTTTCATCAGTATTCATTTTCACATTTGTATCAGTATCCATTCTCATATTTGTATCAGTATCCATTCTCATATTTGTATCAGTATTTGTTCTCATATTTGTATCAGTATCCATTCTCATATTTGTATCAGTATTCATTCTCATATTTGTATCAGTATCCATTCTCATATTTGTTTCAATATTCATTTCAATATCCGTTTCAATATCCGTTTTAAAATCCGTTTTAAAATCCGTTTCAAAATCCATTGCATCTTTTAGTATCCTGCTGGACTCATCCCCCTGAGAGGATGACATATCCAGCTGCGCCTGACCTGCTGAGCCAGACACGTGCACGGTGTCCGGCTCAGGTACTCTCGGTGGAGTACAAACCCACGGTGGGGAGTCAGGGGACGGTGCCATGCCTCCGTTTCGGGCACACAGACGACTTCCCTGAGAGGATGCGATACTCAGGGCATTTGAATGCATTTTCTCGCGAAGAGAGGCCTGCATTCTGGCCAAGGGTTTTTCCTCAATAGGCGGAAACCCTATAGAACCTTGCCCTGGAAAATTACCAGGGGGAGCTGAAACAGCTCCTTCTACTGTCCCGCAGGGGACAGCAGACTCGAGCATCGAACCATCTTGTGGATCATCTGTGGATGAAAGGAGCTGCCGCTGCCTCATCTCTCTCTTTCGTAGCTTGTCTCTTTGGCGCTTCACGCTAGCAGACATGCCCTTTTTCTTGCCCATCTACAAAACACAAGAAATCCTATTCTTTAAACTACATAATGTTAGTATTTGAAATGTATACAGGCACATGAAACACATCTAATAGAGTCAGACACCACCATTTCATTAAATGAAGTTAACACTGACAATTTAATAATAGCACTATACTTACATCACATAATTTGTATTTACCTTCAGAATTAACAAGAGGCTCAGGGCCCTTGCATTGCTTTTCTTATAAATCTTACAAATCATCACTACTAGTCAAACACTTTGGGTATCCCGCATATTTAGATAAAGCTTTAAAATTCCAAAAGTAGGTCATCATAACCTACAGTTAAGTTCAAACACTGGAACACACAAGAAAAGCTTTCTGAAATTTTTTTTTACGTTTTAAAGCTCCTTATTCAAATTACTAAAATACTCAAATTAAAGCCATGTATGGCGTATGTACAATGAAAACAAGAAATCTGTGAGCCAATGCTCACTAGTAATACCCCCGCTCTGATCTATCACTATCATGTAGATATACTGTTTACACAAGTTCAATTACAGGCAGATGAAGTTGGCATCAGATTCATATCAAAATTAAACCCACTATATGGCATGCCTCAACAAAGTTGGTAATAAAATTTCAAGCATCTTCTATGAATAGCTAATGAGAAAACTACTACTAAGATTTGTCATGCATGAAACGGACAGACGCAGAGACAAACAAGTAGATGATATCGGATTTAAACCAAAATATTTGGATCATAGGCATAAACACAGAAGCAAAGGAAAGAATTTCAAAGAATAAATGCATTTTCACTATATAACCAATAGAGCCCCGCCCTAACACCAGAACCCCTGACCCTTGGGTCATAAAATTCACAATTTTGAAAGAGGCACTCTTGCTCATCATAACTATGTGCTTGGTTAGTTTATTTAATACCCAGGAGCAGAGAAGAAGATTTCCAAAGAATAAATGCATTTTCACTATATAATCAATAGGGCCCCACCCTAACATCAGAACCCCTGACCCTGGGGCCACAAAATTCACAATTTTGAAAGAGGCACTCTTGCTCATCATAACTAAGTACTTAGTAAGTTTATTGAATACCCAGAAGTAGAGAAGAAGATTTTCAAAGAAAAAATTGCACTTTCACTATATAACCAATAGAGCCCCTCCCTAACACCATAACCCCTGACCCTGGGGTCACAAAATTCACAATTTTGAAAGAGGCACACTCTTGATCAACATAACTATTTAATTACATAAGTTTATCTAATACCCAGAAGTAGAGAAGAAGATTTTCAAAGAATTTATGCATTTTCACTACATAACCAATACAACCCCGCCCTAACACCAGAGCCCCTGACCCTGGGGTCACAAAATTTACAATTTTGGAAAAGACACTCTTGCTCATCATAACTAAGTGCTTGGTTAGTTTATCTAATACCTAGGAGCAGAGAATAATATTTTCAAGGAAATCATGCATTTTCACTATATAATCTATATAGCCCTGCCCTAGCACTAGAACTCCTGACCCTGGGGCCATGAATTTCACAATTTAAGTAGAGGACTCAATGTTCATTACATTCATAACAACAGTTTGCCTGCTTGATGTCCAGGAGTAAAGAAAAAGATTTTAAAAGATTGCAATAATTTAAGTGGTTTTTGCCCCACCCCCAGGGCCCCAGGGGGGCAGGGTCCATGAAATTCACAATTTTTGTTCCCCTTCACCAATGCTGTATACTAAATTTGGTTGAAATTGGTTTAGTGGTTTCAGAGAAGAAGCAGAAAATTTCAAATGTTAACAGACACGACGCACGACAAACGACGACGGATGAAAACGGATAGCAATAGGTCACCTGAGTTACTCAGGCGACCTAAACGGATAGCAATAGGTTACTGAGTTACTCAGGTGACCTAAAAAGTCATAGAGAACAAGGTTCACTTATGGCCTTTTTTGGCCCTGTGAATTTCTGAAAAAAGATCTTTGGTGATTGTGTACCTATCAAAATTTTTTAAAAAGTTTTGATTTGCACCATTTTCAGCGTTTCGGTCAGGAGAGGACAACCAACCATTCTTTGAAAGATATGGTCTAAATTTTATCATTTATTGTGGCCACCCCCATCATAAATTAACTAGAGGTAACGTAAATGTGCCAACAAAATTTTATCATCCTTGCTGCAATTCCTCTTAAATTGTTTGAATGACTATGAGTCATTAAAGGATATGACATACCTTTCTCACAATTTATTTTTGTTTCATGTATCAACATCCAATACTTATCAATTAGAGACTTATGGCCTTAACATGAAGTTTACTTTATTCTGTCATCATCAGTGACACTGATGCACTTTCAAGACAAAATATAATTGTGTCAGGTTTTAATCCACTGTTTCTCTATTACAAAGATATTGACTAAACTTTAACACTGACCATGAACATGTTCAAATGATCTTAAATCAAGATCAAGACAATTTACCTTTAGGTCTTAACCAGTTTATGTGAAGTATCAAATTTATTAAAGACACAAATTAAAGAAATTTTTCACTCTGATCATAATAAGCTTCAACCTCCTAGCTTCCTAAAAGTCGCCCGCGCGGCGCAGTGGTTAGAGCGTCTGCTCTAGAGTTGCAAAGTAAGGAGTAAATCCTTATGTTGCGGGTTCAAATCCCACTGCGGGATGTGGAGACTGATCCTTAGGATGAGACCGTATAAACGCAGTAGTTGTTGGCAAGAAAAAGATCCCTCACTGCTCAATGGCCCTGAGTGCCAAGTATAGGAAAAAAAATTGTAGCCCTCCACTTGCAAGTGGTGGCATCTCCATATAAGTGAAAAATTCTCCAGAGGGATGTTAAACAACATAAATCAATCAATCAACCTCCTAAAATCACCTTGAATCAAGTTTGACACATTCTCAAGTTGTCAAGTTTGAACTTCAAATATTTCTCCATAACATGATATGGTCAGAGCAAAATTATTAGGGCCCTGCAAGGATTTGCGGGTGCCCTATAGTAATCACTCTGTCTGTCCGTCCGTCTGTCTGTCTGTCTGTCCGTCTGTCACTCTTCCGTCCACAAATTTTCTGTTTTTTTCTAATAACTTTTTTTATGGTTGCCCAATCAAGTTTAAATTTGGTATGGTAGTTTAATAGGCAGAAATACATATTTTGATGCTAAGTTTGATTCTCTATGTCTCCTAGTTTGGAGCTGGGGTGGTGGGGTAGATTCCTTAACTATGCATAATAATGAACGGGCAACTTTTTTTATGGTTGCCCAATTAAGATCAAATTTGGTACGGTAGTTCAGTAGGCAAAAATACATATTTTGATGCTAAGTTTGGTTCTCTATGTCCCTTGGTTTGGAGCTGGGGTGGTGGGGTAGATTCCTTAACTTTATATAAGAATGCACTGGCAAAGAGAGATAACTGCTGAAGATGTTCCCATTCAGTAAACTGAATGCTTCTAGGAGTCCCATGGGATTAATTAGCTTTCCTCCTGAAGAAAATCCAGAGCATTATCTTTATCTGTCACATTGAGATTAATTACCACCTCTGTCTGCAAATGAAGTTTGTTTTGAAGTTAAATCAATTTGGAATGCTATGAACACTCTGAAATGTGGATTTAAAAATAAATTTTTATTATTTATTTTTGTTTGATAGTTATGATTTCATTGAATCCTAAAAAAAGAAATAGATTAAAGAAAATTTTTTGATTTACCAGGGTACTTTTTTTCACTTTTTCCTTTTTTTTTTAAAAACATATTAATTCAAGAATGTTTTTAATTTTTAATGTAGTTGTATAAAAATCCCATTCTATCATTAATACTGAAAAAGTTCTTATTGTAACTTTAGAAGAAAATGATGAGAGAGGTACAATTAATCCCTTGGGATTAATTATCTAGCCTGCTGCAGAAAATTTAGTAGGCTTCTCTTTATCTGTCACTTTAAGATTAATGAAAACCTTTGTCTGCAACTGCTGTTTGTTTGAAGTTAAGGTCAAGCCTTCATGATATTTGCATTCATTGAAGGCTGGCATTTTATATAACACAAGATTCATTATAATTGTTTAAATATAAATTCAATGTTAAGTTGTTCTTTACTGCCTAATGTAAATACAAGAATATTATTTTCAGATTTTTGAATATTCAGGAATTATGTTGAAATTTTAAGAATACAGTTGCTGTTGCTTTTTCTTTGTACATTTATTAATCATTCTGTAAGCTGCACCCTTTTAATTCTACCCCATGGCGGGGCCCTTGCTGACTGGTCAGTTTTCTAGTTAATTTTACTTAACATGATCCTGAATGTGTCCCGACCAAATGATATTGGTTTTAATACATGTGAAGCATGTGTATAACACCATTAGGTCATTAGTTATCTTTGTATGAAAAATGAATATCTAGAATAAATGTCCCACTCTTCCCCAATGGTCTTGTTTCTAAAACACTTGCAGCTACTTCTACCTGGGACCTTTTTATATTAATACAAGAGGCCCATGGGCTACATCACTCATCTGAGCACTGTGGCCGTGAAAAAAATGAAATGTTTTTAATAGAAAAGTTTAAACCCAAAAGTGCTCCAAACCAATCCTGAAAGGGAAGAAGGTATGATTTGAACAAACTTGAATTGCCTACACTAACTAAGGATGCTTGCCTACTTTTTTAACCATCTGTGTCTTTATTACCCTTTACATTTGAACCTACATTGTGGCTCCGCCCTACCCCCAAGGGGTCATGACTTGAACAAACTTAAATCTACACTACCTGAAAATGCTTCCATATACATATGACTAATCATGGCATTGCCATTTTTGAGAAGAAGGTTTTTCAAAGAAATTTCCTGTATATTTCTATTAAAACTTGGATACCCTGTTGTGACCCCACCCAACCCCTAGGGGTCATGATTTGAAAAGACTTAAATGTACACTACCTCAGAATCCTTCCATGTGAATATGACTAATCATGGCTTTGCCATGACTGAAAAGAAGATTGAATTTTTTTTTTTTTTTAACACATTTCTATATTTAAAATTTGGATTCCCTGTACCCTGCCCAGTACGCCCAGGGGTCATGATTTGAACAAACTTAAATCTATTTTACCTGAGGATGTTTTAACATACCGTAAATCTGGAAATTTTTATGTCAATTCTATTTTGCGAATTCGGGTAAAAATGGTGTTGATTAATTTTTATGTTTCAAAATTTTGCGAATTACCACTTTTTGTTTACATTTTCTTATTGGTAATTTATTTTCAAGAAAAATATTTTTTCGAATGCAATGAACTCGCAAATTTGCTTAAAATTTATCTACAGCACAAATTACCAGATTTTCAGTACACATGACTTATCATGGCTTTGCTATTTTTGAGAAGGTTTTTCAAAGAAATTTCCTATATATTTCTATTAAAACTTGGATACCCTGTTGTGACTTCACCCAACCCCTAGGGGTCATGATTTGAAAAGACTTAAATCTACTTAAATCTACACTACCTTAGAATGCTTCCATATGAATCAATCTAATTAAAATAAGATGTTAAATCCGCTCGCATACTCACTACACTAACATCTAACAACATCCCATAGAGGGTCACGTCAGACGTCAAATTCGGAACAACTCTAGACTTATTCACTTTGATAACGTCAACAAATATCCGATGATTTTGCCAGTGACAATTTGATTGGGTGATAGATATTGACCTCTGACATGACCCTCTATGGGATGTTGTTAGATGTTAGTGTAGCGAGTATGCGAGCGGATCTAACATTTAACAAGATGTGTTTGTGAAACACTATGCGCCCGGCGGCAACAAAGTTCAAAAAATCTATTTTTAGCATATTGGTCACAGTCAAGGTCATTGACCATGGTGTCATTTGAAAGCACTTAATCGGTGGAGTATGCATCCCAAGTATGAAGTCCCTGTCTCCTATGGTTCAAAAAATATGACAGACAGTGTAAAAAGCTATTTTTAGCATATAGGTCACATACAAGGTCACAAGGTCATTAACCTTGGTGTCATTTGAAAGCACTTTATTAGTGGAGTATGCATCCCAAATATGAAGTCTCTATCTCTTATTGTTCAAAAGTTATGGCAAAAAGTGTAAAAAGCTATTTTTAGCATATAGGTCACGGTCAAGGTCACAAGGTCATTGACCTTGGTGTCATTTGAAAGCACTTTATCAGTGGAGTATGCATACCAAATATAAAGTCTCTATCTCTTATTGTTCAAAAGTTATGGCAAAAAGTGTAAAAAGCTATTTTTAGCATATAGGTCACAGTCAAGGTCACAAGGTCATTGACCTTGGTGTCATTTGAAAGCACTTTATTAGTGGAGTATGCATACCAAATATGAAGTCTCTATCTCTTATTGTTCAAAAGTTATGGCAGACAGTGTAAAAAGCTATTTTTAGCATAAAGGTCACAGTCAAGGTCACAAGATCATTGACCTTGTCGTCGTTTGAAAGGACTTTATTAGTAAAGTATGCATAATAAATATGAAGTCCCTATCTCCTATTGTTAAAAAGTTATGACAAACAGTAGAAAAAGCTATTTTTAGCATATAGGTCACAGTCAAGGTCACAAGGTCATTGACCTTGATGTCATTTGAAAGGACTTTATTAGAGAAGTATGCATACCAAATATGAAGTCTCTGTCTCTTACGGTTTAAAAGTTTTGGCAAAGGTTAAAGTTGACGACAGACAAACAGACAGACAGGACAAAAACAATATGCGCCCCGAAAAAATTCGGGCGCATAATTAGATTGCCATATGAATATGACTAATCATGGCTTTGCCATTACTGAAAAGATTTAATTTTTTTTTTTTTTACACACTTCTATATGTAAAAACTTGGATTCCCTGGACCCTGTTGTGGCCCTGTCCAGTACGCCCAGGGGTCATGATTTGAACAAACTTAAATCTATTTTACCTTAGGATGTTTTCATATACATATGACTAAGCATGGCTTTCATATTCTTGAGAAGAAGATTGTTTTAAAAGAATTTTTCTATATACAGGTATTTCTATTTAATACTTTGACCAGCCATTGTGGCCCTATCCTAACCCCGCAGGGTTATGAATTGAACAAAATTGAATCTATATTACCTGAGGATGCTTCTATATAAATACATGTATGATCATTCGTGCCTTTACTTTTCTTGAGAAGAATTCCTTATACATTTCTAATTATAAGTAAAACTTTGAATGGCCATTGTGACCCTGCCCTACCCCCTAGAGGTCATGATTTGAACAAACTTGAATCTACACTATCTGAGGATGCTTTCATAACAAGAGGCCCATAGACCACATTGCTCACCTGAGTAACTTGGTGATGCAGTTCTTTACAAGATTCCCCCTCATGCTATACCTATCATGCCCCACTACCCCCTACGACCCTTCCTTTTCATGACTTTAAAACTTTAGAATCTACACAACCCCAGGATGCTTCCACATAAGTTTCAGCTTTCCTGGCCTAGTGGTTCTTAAGAAGAAGAATTTTAAAGATTTGTTCTAGTGTATATTTCTATGTAAAACTTGGATTCCCTATTGTGGCCCTGTCCCTATCCTGTGGGTCATGATTTTAACAATTTAAAATTGACAATACCCCAGGATGTTTCCAGATACATGTAAGTTTCAGCACTCCTGGCCCACTGGTTCTTGAGGAGAAGATTTTTAAAGATTGTCCCTTAAATCCTTAATATTTCTATGTAAAACTTTTATACTCTATTGCGGCCCCACCCTATCCCCGTGGGTCATGATTTTTACAATTTAAAATCTACACTACCCCAGGATGCTTCCACATAAGTTTCAGCAGTGATTCTTTGGAAGAAGATTTTGTAATAACCCCACCCTATTTTTTTATTTTCTTGATTACCTCCCCTTGGAATGGGGCCTGGCCCTATATTATCAAAATTTACATGTAAATTCCCCTTCATCCAAGAATGCTTTGTACCAAGTTTGGTTAAAATTTGCCCCGTGGTTTTTGAGAAGAAATTGAACATGTTGAAAATGTAAAAAGTTAAAAATACAGAATCATTTGCAAGTACATGTATTTACCACATTTTATATATAAAAAAAAGATACATCTCTGTGTTCATAAACAATATAGAAATAACACAAACACAACACAGCATTAATTCAAAGCTTTATTCAATTTAATAAAAAAAATTATAGGCCTTCTTAGTATCAGGCCTTTATTCATTATATGTATACACTGAATCAGTCTAGTACAATTACTAAATTTAGCTACGTAGCTTGAATTACTTTCAGAGAACCATTATTTACCTACTATATCTAACCAACTCCTAAATTAAGCTGAACATTTTATTCTTTCAGAATATGAAGAAAATTTAAATCAGTTTGATGCAGTACGGGGTGGTATTACTCAATTTTGAACTGATCTGAAACAATACATGAAAATCTTGAAGATACATCTTTTTCAGTGTCATTGCAGTTAGAGTTCTAAATTGTTTGACTATATACTGTATATAATAGTTAATATGTGACCAAACATTTGCTTCTGGAATAAAATGTCACTAAGAAGACAGTTCTGAATAAAAAAAAATATTTCATGATTGGTAATACTCTGTAATTCAGCACATTGTGAACTATGAAGTAACATGATACTTGTCAATGCATTAATTACCTCACACAAAATTAATGTGTATACATTAAACAATGGAAGTACTAGGGATGGATATCCCCTAAAACATTTTTATCTTGATATATCACAATTTTTTTTCCACAATATCATGATATTTTTAAAAGCAGTGTTTACAAAGTCACTATTTTTTCTAAATATATAACATGCTGGAAAAACACAATTTTACTTTCTTGAATGTATAGAAAATCAATTATATTTGGACATTAAGATGCTGTTCTTTTCACTTTTTACAACTTTTTTTTAATACTTTCTGCAGTTGTAATTAACGTATCGCCAAACTCCGCCCATCGCGCTATGGGAGATAACTCCTATGATGCTCCGACATCATCAACATAGCGTGTAACTCGGTACAAGTCGACGCCGGTTGACTTGTCCAAAGTTCCTGATGATTTTGCTGCAAAATATTTGCCATACGAACTCACTTTGAGACAAAACAAAGGGCAAATGCTTTTATAAAAGCTTTCATATATTTCATTCACTTAAAATATTAAAAAATGATTCCGTATTATCCCTTTCTGGGAAAGTTTATCGAAGCATGATGAAGTCCGAGTTCCCTCATACTGTAAACATCCATGTCGACAATGACAGAAGCACATTGCGACTGCAAATGTGGGTACATGTAAATGATAAATTACGACAACGACCTTTCATTCAATTTGTAAAGTAATAATTTTATTAAATCAGCAATAATATACAAAACCCATACGACATTGTCAAGACATGCTTTTAGTTCCTATCTATAACGGGACGATCCTTTGATTCTAAAGGGGGGTGTCTGGCTGATAAAGGAGTTGAATGCTGAATCAGTTTTGGAAATAAATAATATGTCCTCAAATCGAAGAAAATAAATAATATGCCCACACCACCTCCACAATAATCTTGGGTTGTCGACGGCGTTCCCCCCTTTTTTTTTTGGCTTGTTAGACTTTTTCAGTGAAGCGGCCAATAAATAATATGCCATTGGAAATAAATAATCCGTCCTTCACCGACATGACAATAAATAATCTGACTCTGTCTCTGAAAAAAATTAATTGCAAGCCCCTCTCCCCTTCCCGAATCAAATGGTCATTCCGTAAATCTCTCGGACGCCGATAATATCAACTCTGGAAAAAACTTTCTTCTTTACCTTTAAGTCCTGGTGGAAAATGTGCACACTTTTAAGCAATAATATATAGTAGTGCATGAAGATTTTGAATAATTTTGGTCAGATAATATATTATGTATACAAATCTAATATACAAAGTTCGTGTTTTTCTGGGACAAGCCTCATATAACAAAGTCGGACTAATTCGTTACAGATACACTATATTGATTATAATACCGGTAATGACAATGTATGTCTTTATATAAAAAATGAAGTTATTAAATAATTTCGATATTTTGCAAATACATGATGGTGTTCTTAATAAATTAAATAATGCTTGTAATAAGTGGGAGGGGGGGGGGGGTAATTAGAAAAATAATTTTCAGCGATAAATATAATCATTTTTAATATGCAGATTAATTCGAATTTATTTTTTCTTTAAAGTGAAAAATAAAAGTTTTAAAATAATCCTTACATATGCAATAATAACTGGTCATAAAAACCGGTAACTTTCAGACACAAGTCAACACGATAAATGTGAAATTAAAAACCCAAAAAGCGTATAGTTCTCTTTTAAAATGTGTATGTATTTTGACAATTATTTTGAGGGTAAAACATGCACATATGTAGAAGTGTTATGGACTGATTAAGCATACATGTATTCTATTATTCATATTGCGAATTTTTACGAATATTCGTATTTTTTTTAATTTTAAACGCAAAGACAGTCTGTCAAATGAACATCTATACCGTGTATACTGTGCATGGATTTATAATTATACCGTTTTTTTGTGTATCAAACTAAGAAAGTATACATGTATAAACATAACAAACAAGAAAACGAGTTTTATTTTATTTCCTCACACAAAAAATTAGAGGTCCCAAAACGTGTAAACCCAAAACAATGTGTTGTCAGGTCTCGAAACGTCGGATCCCAAAGCATGGCGGTCTCCTAAAACATAATTCCCTTTCGGGATATATCACGATATTTTTTTCCCAATACTGCATATTTTTAAAAGCACTTGTTTACAAAGTTCAATTTGTTTATTAAATATATAAAACTCAAAAAACTGAGAGTGTTTGTCGGAATATATGGCGGAGCAAGTTTTTACTGAACATTAAGAATAAACGAAATTATTGCACTTTTGAAAATTTTTTGATTGACAGCTGTCGATACGTTAATTTGAAAGATTGAACAAATAAATGAATAATTTCTGGACTTTATAATATGTTACCTGAAGATCAGTATGTACGTCTCCATATCACACAACAACAAAAAATGTGATATACCAGTATACCGTAACCAATAAAATCACACATCCCTAAGAAATACATCTTGAATTTTGCTTAAAGATTAGGCCTATGTTCTATCTTCTTTTTTTTTTAATTCCTAAATATTAACATTTACAGTCATATATGCCTTATTCTTTTGGTGTTTTGTTTATTTCCAATAAAAGCACATTTGTGTAAATTGCATTGGCTACGATAGGTAAAACAAGCTACGTAGCTAAATGTACTGGAACAGTTTATACATTCTGGAGTCCCAAGGTATCAAGTCGAAATTTTGATTTTTAACATTTTAAGTTCTATTGTAAGGCTAGGCCTAATACTTTTTTTTCAACAATCCATATTAAGATAATATTATAATATATAAATGTGATGAATACTTCTTTTGAATAAAAAAAAATTATCTTAATAGTTAAATTCACTTCAAATTTCGACTCGTTTCCTTTGCGGACTGTTGGCATGTTGCCAATTTCCTCTAAGAAATTGTGCTTCACGTAAAAATATCAAATTTGAATACTTACACTTTCAAATAATATTTATACAAAACAATCTTTCTTGAATAAACTTCGAATATCTTCACTTTACCAACAAACGTTGTATAAAAAGATTCTGGAATATACTGTGCTTCTGCAACAGCGTCTGCGTTCTTCACTGGAGTAAACAATGATGACGTCAACTTCGAGAGGCAGGCGGTAAATCTAGTTCAACCGAAATTAAACCGAAATTTGACATTTCATATTTTTAAAGATTTCACATTTCAGACGTGTTTATTGACTTTAAGAATTAATATTTATGTACATGTCAAAAACATAATATTGTAAAATGCATTACAAACACATAAAAAATTTTTTGTTGATTTCATAGGACTAGATTTACCATGAGTCGTTTTACAGGAATAAACAACTCGTACAAAATATATTCCGTTCAGACATTTTCGTATAAAGTCTACCCTACATTCCATTATTATATATTATATTAAGTTCATTT